>NC_068370.1:38218690-38327246 GCF_020536995.1 Dreissena polymorpha
GTGTAGTTATAAGACCTCACAGAGGAATTTTCGTTTCTCCAATCTGGACCACAAGTCAGACGGTTGGGCTCAATTTCAAAGGTACCCCACCCTACCAAAGGAGGAGTTGCCCAGCACAGTCCGTACACATAACATAGCACCAATATAAGTACACAATGAAATCTAGTAATTTTCTTTGAAATTCTGAAGTTCATAATGACAATAAAACGATCGACAGCTATCGCCGCGAGAATGGTCATATTGGCAACGGCCAAAAAGGTCATCATGAAACCGTAGAATGAACACATAAATTTGCCGAAATCCCAAAGCCCTCGGAAGCAGGGAATGATAATGAAGGGGAATCCTATAATGACCATGGCCAGATCACCCCCTACACAACCCATAATGAAAACATTCATGTGCGTCCGAAGTCTAGGGGTCGACTTGAAAGTGAACAACAACGCCGAGTGTAACAAAAGTCCTAATATCATCAGCAACACAAACACAACACCGAGGGCTATTTGACGATCGTCACCAGAATGCGATTGTTTCCCAAGCAATCCGTCAGGATCGTTGTTCGCGTACATAGTTTGCAATTTAGCACTACGCCGCTAGAAAGGCTTCAATTAAACAAAAATGACTGCTTTGTTCAAAAAGCGCAAATTTAAAAGATTTATTCATTTAAATGCACAATTTAACAGTGTTATTATTTAATAGTTTATCCGCTCTTTTACACAGTCACATTGTTCTTGTTTTATTTTTATTTTCACGCCCGAACATCAAATGATTGGTACAATTTAGACAACTTGTATTCTAATATCACTAAAGCAAAAATACCAGTGCGCATTTATCTTCTTTGATACACTATTCATAAAGAGAGCTAAACGTAACTCTGAGTTCGGTACCTACTGATGATCTTTGTAAATGATAAACCAATAATCTAGTCAACGTGCAATGCATCAGTCTTAAGCTGAGAACGAAACAATAGTATCGGAAAATGTCATATTGAGTATTTAGTCGGCTTCCAATCACTGTGAAAAACACAGCAAAATGAATATACCAGAATACGTGTTTTCGCATGACTTTCAAAATTAACATCCTCGCAATGACACAAAGGCACGGCATGACAATAAAATATAATTCCATTTATAATAAAAAAACAGCCAAACTTTAAAGAAGCACTAAATATATGTCACGAATTAGTTCTTAAAAAACCAATTCTTTCCAAATAAATTTTTATTTAGCAGATTAGTCTTACCACATGCTTTACCAGAGCTTATTAGACGAATGACATTTAAACTTGCATCTGTATGAGTAGATGTATTAAATTCGGATATGCAACATCACTGCTATCAAAATAATGTTAACTACAAACTTGCTCCGCGTCATCATCATTTGAGCACAGCGATATGCCATTTCGAAAAGTAAAACAATACATGTGTAGTTTTAATACTCACCCTTTGACATGTTATTAGTTTTGCATTCTTATTGTGTTTATAATTGTGTACAAAACTCATTAGATTTCAATTGCTTTATTCTTTCTTATTCGCATATTTGATTATAAATCAATAATCCTTGCTTTTTATTCTTTTTTATAAACGTTTTATCATTTGTGCATAGATAGATGTTGCCAACCGTCACTCATTATACCATAATTATACTCTTTGAAAGCTTTAAAATATTGTTGTTTGCTTTGTACTTTAAAACAGTTATTGTCAAACCAGACCGCATTCTAAGAGTGGAATCATCGTTAAAACTAAGTTACATATGCAGATTTGTTTAAACCGCTGATCTGTTACTTCACGCACAAACATTATAAACTTATTTTGAAGGGGTTATGGAGGTTTCGGTAAATGACAAGTTCGGTAAATTGATTTATATAGTAAATGCCGTGGAGGTCTCGGTAAATTGGTATAAATAGGGATTATTGCACCTTTTTTCGATAAGCGTGTACATTAATTGAGTTGTTTGGCACTAATTAAATTATCTGTTTAAATGTACGGAGTTGATTTTATCAATTTAGAGATGTTTGCAAAGTGTTAATATTAATTACCCAGGCTTGCAACCTATTAATATTCTAATCAAGGGAGGTAAATTATATATTAAAGTTTATCTTTAGGTCATGATCGTTTTGTATTTTATATATGTTTTTAAACAATTAGTTGATAAAAACCTTAATTAAAGCGTTTCAGATAAAAAAATAATCATGTGGCTCTTACAAGAGGTGGCCTCCACATATATATACATTTAATTGTACTGTGTCATAAATGTATCTCATTTTTATTAGAAATGAAATTAAATTAAATCAGCATGCGGAAAATCTGAATGATAATAATATGTCGTATTAATATTGTACTGTGTCATAAATGTATCTTATTAATATGTGACTACTCCCTCATTTTTTTAAATGACATTAAATATTCAAATATGTCATATATATATATATATATATATATATATATATATATATATATATATATATATATATATATATTAGGGTTGCAAAAGGTAACACAAATTAGTAACCGGTTAATCGTTTGCCGTAACCGGTTAGTAACCGGTTAACCGAAACGCCCTCAGTAGTTAAAATTAAAATGTTAAAGCATACGTAAACAATGCCATAACGCTCATACCTGTACTCTCGAAACGAAGGTAATTGCAGATCGCTTGCGTTGATAACATGTCTGTGTCTTAATAAAATGTAATGTTACATTTATTTTATTAATTTTGTAAATTTTTGCCATATATTGCATTTATTTTTCCTGCGAAAAAGGATATGAGTAAACAATTGTAGAATTACACTATGTTCATTTTCACGTGTCATAGACTTATTTTTGATTCGGTCGCTTAGATTACGTACGCGTCGTATTGCTCACAAATGGTGTGTTTCTTGGTTTATTCTGTTTTAATTTTATAATAAATGCTTATGTATTAAATTAGTTTAATTATTTGCATTCTTAAATAAAACTTGTCTCAGACGGTAGTGGTGGCATCTAGGATGACGTAAATTACTAACAATTATTTTAATTTCTTATAGAACAAATACGACGTTACCTCGACACGATTTTAACTTCGAATGCAATTCTAGATAAAACTGTTACTTATAAATACTTTATTTTCGCGAGCAATCAGTGTTGAATATTGGTAAACAAAACATCAAAATAAACCATCCAAAGTCTCAACTGAATTTTATCGCGAGTTCGATAAACGTGTCCATTGTGTCTTCGCTAATAGCCCCCACTCCCCGCAGTTCGCTTGTTAAATTTTCTTGAATTAAACCAATCAAAAGTGTCAATTATCAAAACGCGCCCCCTGTGTGTTACCAAAAAGGGACTTTATTGCTTTATTTCCTTGTTTGTTGATACGTTATTTTCTACCGTCGACGGTGCGGCATGTTGGTCTTACTAGTCGCCAGCGCAAATTGGCAGTATGTCGCGCGCAAAACTACAAATCGTACGAATTTTATCATAAAAAAGAGAGAATTATTCCAAGAAAAAAAGCATACTTTTTTTTCAAGTTAACCTTTTCCCGAAAATGTAACCGGTTAACTGGTCGTTTCGGTAAGTTAACCGGTTAACCTATTGCATCCCTAATATATATATATATATATATATATATATATATATATATATATATATATATATATATATATATATATATATATATATATATATATATATATATTGTATCCATGTTTTACTTGTTGCTTATTTATAATATATGGTTAATAAAACGGATTACAAAGTCAATCAGTTATTACTTTTTTTATTCAACGGATTTGTTCAGGCTAAAAATGATATCAGTTATTTTGGCCGTAAAACCCATTGTTCCAGTACAGTAGCCAGGTGCCTGTGTATTAAGTTGATAAGATAGTGATCATCACAGCAGCTTGCTATTACACAGTGTATTCATTCTGCTGGCGTTGTGTTAGATGTAATTTTTATCAGTTTTCAATTATGTGTATCTCTTCGCTTAACTCAACGTTCAATGGCCCGCGCACTTAACATAATTATAAAACATAACGTGTATCATTATATTACTTTTTATTAATTACGTGCACGTATTAGATTGTATATATTGTTTTTTGCTTGTGTTTTTCTCAACCAGAAAGAAATAATAAAACATGTAATATAAAATTCAACATTTGGCTCTTACAAGAGGTGGCCTCCACGTGGCAAGAGCTTTGGTTTCATATTCATTATGTTGGCAAACTACGTTTTTGTTATTTCAGAGGTAGCTCATTCATTTCCCTTAATTCTTTACCGTAGGCATAGCATTAATTACTCAACTCAAAATTAATCCACAGTTTGCAAATAAATGCCCCTAATGTTGTTGTAAGCCAATAATAGGTGTCATTAACACCTCGTTGTAGGTATACCACCTCTATAAATACCAATTTACCGAAACCTCCACGGCATTTACTATATAAATCAATTTACCGAACTTGTCATTAACCGAAACCTCCAGCACCCTTTTGAAGCATATTTAAGGATTCCCAATTCCGTAAAGGAATTTATCATTATTCGTTTAATTAATCACCTGCACTAGCCAATCGATAATAGCCCTTCTGAACCTATCGTGTTTATCTTAATGACATATAATGCCACATAATTATCACTCAGCTCCGAAGCGAAAGAATAGTTAACATGAAGGGTAGAAGTAATTGGTGTGTTGTAGAAATACATATGTAGATCATGAATTGTAAAGCTACAGATGCGCGAACAAATCATTCTTTAGTGAGAAGATGATCAATAACCGTAGTAGAGTCTTCATAAGCGCAGTATGATCGTGGTAGAGTCTTCATGATCGGAGAGCTCTAAGCTCTCGCCACGCTTATTTTGAACCTGCTCAAAACAAGCGTAACGGGATCGTGGCCAACAAGAATCGGTGTAGAGTCGTAAAAAGAGCGTAGTAGAAGCGCCGTAATCGTACAGGCAGCGCGGAAGCATCTTGGAGAGATCTTCGTGATCGTAGTAAAAGCGCAGTAAAAGCATTGAGTAGCGTCGTAGTGTGATCTTGAATGTCGCGGCAGTAAACGCAGTAAGCGTTTGACGTAGGGGGGGGGGGGGGTAACGGACGATGATTTTGAAGATATAAATGCAAAGTTGTCAGTTTTTCACAATTAATTGATAAGAATGCGTATAATGGTTGATTGGCAAAGGTGAATAACTGAAATGTCAGACAAGGCACGGCAAAGCAGTGAATCGGGATTATAATAAATATCATCAGCACAATCTGTCCGTCTTATGAGTGTCATTAATAAGCGTATAATGTGGGGAATTTGCATCCCATCCGCAAAAGCTACAAACATAAGCATCTTGGCCAAAATAAACGAAATATATACGTATCGGATATTGTTTAGCCCAAATAATGTCGTATTGATAGTTTCGAATTATTTTAATGACATAACAAGTTAACACCCATAAATACATAAAAATTCCATCACTTGTACGTAACGTTTTACGAAGTTTTAGTTGTGTAAAAAACTATAAACGAATTTATTTACAAGAAGTATATGCCTGAATATATGTGTAGCAAACATGTTTTGTATATAAGGAACAAGTTAGTTCGATCGTTTTTCCGATTGTTTTGTCAGTCGATTATCTATATGTAATGTATTTATTCTGTATTTGAATTAACGTATTTCTTTCACTTTACCACACTTCGTTTCCGTTTACAGGGCTTAATACTACTCGGTTTGGTATGATGTTTCACTATTCGCGTGAATTTCTACTACTCCGCTAAATTTACATAAGGAAACCAATAAATTATTAGCTACAATAAGACACAATTTAGCACTGCTCCTTTTGCAAACGTAAAGCAATTGTATTGTTGTTGTTTTTAGTTTCAAGATTTAAAAAGCTATATCTGTACTTTGAAGGTGTGTTTTCGTCATTATACGTGTTGGTTTTTATTTCATGTTCATTAATACAAATGCTTATTTCAAATGCCACATTGAAAACTAATTCATTTAGTTTATCATTATGTACATAAGGGGACATACTTTTAAAGTTTAGATTGTGCTTTTTAACAACACATGGAATCCATATGTTCTTTTCATTAACTTTTTGCATTCTGGGCACTCATACACAACTGACTGATTAATGTCCTTAACAAATTCACTATCACAATGTTCATCCTCGTCATCCCATGACACAAAATCCGCCTAAGACATGTTGAAGAAACACAGAAAAGTCACTTAATAACTTGATCAATATGCTAAATATCGGAGAATGGCACAGTATACGGCTCTGAAGATTTCTATACATATACTCTAGGTGGTAATGTAATTTATTATTGGTAAAATTGTGCATTGAACTTAGCGGTAATTTAAGAGAGCAAAGAGATTAGAGCAGACCAAGAACAGATTTTCTCCATAAGAAGAAAAACTTGTTCAGAGCTTTATTCAAATCATACTGCAGGTAAATGGCATTCGGATTATTCAAATTTGAACAATGCAATTAAAATGAAAAACAAAAATCTAATTAAAACAACCTATTATTAGTTGTTTGTCGTAAGATTTTTATCGCTCCTTTATCTCATTACAAATGCCATCTTAATATACCGGTAATCATTGTTTTTTTCAAACTCGAGCCAGATAAAATCGCTTAATAAAACAATGCGGCATGTGATTTATTTTAATTGACACATTACCGTTGAGTGATAACACCGCATACATTCTCATTTTAATAATACATAACATATTTGTTTCAAATCACAAAAACTGGAATGCGAAAGCGTGTTTTAGAAATGTTGATAAGCGTGTTTACTACCGTTACTACCGTTGCAACCGTCAAACAGTTGCGCGTTTAAACCTATCTCGCCAAAACCACTGGATGTGCGAGAGTTTGCCGATATTTGGCGGGCTGCCTATCTCTGTTATCTACGTCCCTGATAAAACTAATTACTGCTGTGTTGTTTTTTCATCCTTTCCATTTGCCTTTTTTATAAGTCTGTCAAATACAGGGCATATTAAGGGATTACCTATGTCATGCCTGGGGTCGGGCAGCTTCCAGTACTTTGTCCGGAGTATAAGTCTTTAACTATAACACCTATTCACATGAAACTTCATATATGGATAGATCTCACTGATGAGAAGTTCAGTGCACAAGAACTATAGCTATAGCCCCTGCATTACTTTATTTATCTCACTTTTTTATTGTCCGGGTCTTAACGTAATTACAATAAGGCTCATTGACATCAAACTTCGAACAAAGGTAGGTTGTGGTGTGTAGAAGTGCAGCGTTCAACAATCATAAGTCGAGAACTCTGGCTTGCATATTTCACAATTCTATGCCTTTGTTGGTTTCACCTTTTTTCTTGGTTTCCTGTTTTCCTGAAACTACTAGTTCATGATATGAAATTAAGTTTTTATTACATTTAGAAAGGAAATCATGCTGCTTATATGGGTAATATCAAATATTTCAGTTGTGTGTGGTATTTTGTATTTTATACACAATAATGAAAAGTGATCTAAGTCCATGATGTAATATGTCGGTTTGTTTAGAGAGAAAAAGACAGCACAGGAACTAACGTCTGGGATATCATATCCTTATCAGAAAACAAAACAGTTAATAACTGAAACTGCAAATATAACTCAAATGCATTTAAACATCATCGATTCTATTTGAGAAATGATGTTGTGTCCCATAATTGAAACTAGCCAGTACAGTATGTTTCAAGAAGACTCCCGCATGTCTCTGCTAATAACGCTACCAGTGCACGGTGTTGTTAAAGATAAAAACAAACAACTACAATAACAAAACAATGAACCTAACACACTGTCCTATTCAGGCATTTTGTGTAAAAAAAACTTGTGGAATGTAACCGGTACACTAAGGTACGACATTGCACCGAAAATGTTTGCAAGCTAAATTTCTAGGAAAAAAACCTCCAAAACTGTTAAACGGGAATAAACGACACAATAATACAATTCCGAATGACAATAAGTATGTTTCCAATGTTATTGTCTTTCTGGATTGTATTTATCATCACAGTAATGGATAAAAGCAACGGTTGGATTATCAAAAGGTAAATGTAATATATTTTCGAGATAAGTCACTTTATTGTTTATACATTGAGTCTTCAAAATTATGGAACGTTTTAAATTCATCTTTCTAGAAATATCAATATGTGGGTCTAATCTCTTACAAAAAGACATTATATTCAACATAACGTACTGAGTTAAGAAAACTCAATAATTATAAATTGATTTTGACACCTTAAAAAGAAAACATCAATTATTTAATAAAGTTTGGTGTCTTTTACTCTTTATACAATGGAATATATTGCAATCGGTATAAACTGTTTATTGAAGTCTGATCCCCCTCTCCCTTCTCCGGTCAAACTCCCAATGGAGTTCTTTATAAATTGGAGTTAGACGGGGCGCCTCCGTCAAACCCCCATTGGAGTTTAATTTAAATGGGAGTTTTGACGGGGTCTCCCGTGAAAACTCCGTTGGGGTTTAATAGATATGGGAGACTGACGGGATCCCTCGTCAAAATCCCACGGCCGAATAAATTCTACAAACACTTTATTTTCTTATTAACATATTTCTTACAATTATAACTTAAACATGTGTATTTGTAAACATTGAAACAGAAAACAAAGCATAATATTTAAATTACATTTTTTTGTAAAATATAGGTAAAATTCTCCCGTCTGGAAAAAACTCCCGTTGGAGAATTGCAATTCTTAACGGGGGAGACAAAATCCCGTTGGGATCCCACGGGGGATAACAACTTTATCATCAAATAACTCTACTTTCCAAAAATATTTAACTCTTTTTTTTCAATTATATGTATGTACTCATTGCCAGATTACAAATATGCAAAATTTCATTATAATTGTTCAATAAAAAAAATAATAAGTTTGTAAATAATCTGGATTTGCAAACTTAATCTGGATACTGTTAATTATTAGTTTATATTGATTAATTGATTAAAATATCACGACTGGTATATTACATTACTCGAGTTTTCATATTTTTAGTATATTCGGTTATAAAATTTTACTGAGTATGTGTACCAGGTTACTACCAGTTAACTATAAATAACGCAAGTAGATTAATCATCATCGTCACGTGGTTAACCCTGGAATGCAAATTGTGCATGCGTTGTGAATTGTAAATATTATATATATAAAATGATTAATATACTTGCGTTATTAATAGTGTGTATATCGTTATATTTTTGCGATGTGTTTTCGATTTCACATCGCGAAAATTTATTGCCGAATATACTGAAAATATGAACTTTTTTCAAGTTATGTAATGTATCAGTCGTTATAATTTAATCAATATATACTAATAATTGTTAAAAAACGGTATTTTAGAACCTTTCTTTTTTCCGTGAATCTGGTTGACGATCTCTTTAAATATGTATCCAGTAATTGTATGTCATAACTATACTTATGTAATGGAATATTTGACTTCATATCATATTTGCATTGTTATTGAAGTAAAAACTGCAGTATGAGAGTGATTACACAAACTATTTTAAAATCGCGTCCGAAATGTTTCCCCCGTCTTGGCCGAGATAATCCTGAAGTGAGATAGGGTTATCTAGTATTTGCCGAAGTTTTTTTGAATTTCGATTGATTAAATCTTGTATTGGTCTTAGGTTTTACTTATTAGCCTAATTGGTCCCGTAGTTCCCGAGTTTACGTCTAGTGCTACTAGTTAAGTGATGATGATAAATATCAGCATATTTGAATTTAAATATTGTACCAGTGCAATGTACAAGCTTTAAAAGAAAAGTGATATTTTTTAAATGACAGATCTTTTAATCGGCTTACCAGGTTTCAACATTCTAAATACAATCCAAATATTATGACCACGAAATTTATAATACGATACAGCATATGGTGTTGGACGTATATTTGCTGCAAGATATTATTTCTGTGTGATTTCGTACAATAATAGCATATCATCATGTCCACATCTTCGATGTTTTCAGAAAGATAATTGACGGTCGTTTATAAGGCGTTTTATAAGCAATAACTAAAGAGAAGGCGTGGTAACAATCAATATGTATAAAAGAGAATCTTATTTACTTTTATCATTGTTCTGCGACGTCAATACATAACAGTGTAATTTTAAAATAAGATTGTTAACATATCATTAAAATGAGCTCTTTAAGGCGAATCCAATAATCAAAACTGAAAAATCAGGGAGCGAAATTATAATAGATTAATACCATACAATTTCGTTAATAAATAATCGTCATTTTCATTCAAAATAGAAATCATTATAAGGCGGTACACTCATGATTTAGTATGTTTCTACGTTGCTATATTTCTGCATTTTTTGTTACTAGACGTATTTTTGTTATAAACACATGCATGTACAATTATCCTGACACTTGTTCGAGTCCAATATGTCGGGGAACTGTTTTTGGCCTGGGGCGAAGCCCTGAGGCCATAGTAATGATACACATTTCTGAGACAGTCAGAATTGGCTGGCTGCCAAAACCCACGAATGGATGAATTCCTAAAAGTCCGATTTACCACTTGGCGCAATCAAAGAAGTTCTTCGAAAGAAGTTCTCCGCAGATCTCAATAACCCGCCTTGTAAATACAGAGCATCACTTTATTACATGACAGTGTCATAAAACGTGTTAAAAAATATTATTGAAGCAAAATTGCTAAGCATTTGCTACGACATAGGTTTTATTATTGTTTGCATATTCATGCGAGAATAAGTTCCTCACTTTACGGTCTAGGCCGAAAAGATACGAGTGTCTACGGAGACAGTAAGAAGAATTTTTTTCTGATATATTTTTTTAAGTTATTAGCACTCTAATGAACTTCGTGCAATATCGCCTTATTTCGTACATATCCGTCATTCCGAACGTTATCCGGAAATGTGCGGAAAACTACGAATATTCTTTAAATACGCTATGAAATACTAAATGTAGGATCCGCAAGCTAAATAAAATGACAACAAATATGGCCAACATTGTACCTGACAGATTGGGTCGTTTAAAGAAAAAGCAATTTGCTATATTGCAAGAGAAAGATTAATAAAAGTCTTATTAGTGTTCATATTAATGTGACTGGAGTTAATGATAAACGTCAACTAATGCATGGCAGTGTTGATATTTATGAAGAAAACGATTCCTGGAAATACGAATGTCAAACGCTTGAAATTTTGACCACTGTCAAGAATAACGTTTAGAACCCGTTTCACTTACAAAATTTAATATTGTTGGTGAGCAGTAAAAGGGAATAAAGTGGAGTTATGCTTGTGTGATGACTGTAACCATGTGAACGGGTTATCGTACGGCAAAACCCATCACGTAAAGAAGATAGTTGCAATAATCCAACTCCCAGCTATTCACCCTCCGGGTCTGAGCTGAACGTATGTACTTATAAAAGCTCAGAGCATTCAAGAAGAACTACGTTAAGAAGAGTCTTCAACTTTTCAAGAAAGGAATGCCTTGTTTTGCTATCAACACAAAGCTCGGAACAGGAAGGTACATGGATTATGCAATATTTTTTTTCAAGTATAACAATTTCATTATTCATAATTGGAGTAAAATAGATTTTGTAGGAAAAGTTCACGCTGTCAGTGATTTTTACCACATAATCAGGCTCATATTTGCTTTCATTTTGAAAAAGAAAATATGTCATGTAAGGAAAAAGTTTAGTTGTAAATGCATGGAAATCAAGGACAGCATATTTGAATTTATGACCAAGTAATGATGTTTTCCTTAAACAAACAACAACAAAAAAAGTATATTATGACCCAAATACTAAAATTACTATTCTGAAAATGATATGCCAATGACTGCTACTTGTGTGATCACCTAAATTATGTATTATGGTTAACCAAATTAAAATGCTGCATATTTATTATCTGTTCAGCAATAATCAACAAGATTGGTGGTCCAGCAACGGTTAATTACTTTTTATCAACACTGTATGTTCCAATGATCAAGTGAACTTAAAAAAAATGGAAATACATGCGGGAAGGACCATTCATCAAGTTTCAACTATTTCCTTTAGAGCAGACAGGCTTATAAGATGGAAACGAAGTAGGTATTTCACTGATTTATGTGATTGTTAATGTAGAACCAATTAGCTCCATTATAAAGTAATAAATAAAATGTAACGTTAATATTCAGTTTCATATCCAGTAGGGATAATACATGTATTTGGTATTAACATTTGGATGAAGAATGTATATATGTGGTGTTTACACTTACTTATTAATCCAGTATAAAAGGGTGTATCATATAAACTACTAGTAATGACATGCTATGTCGTGAATGTCTGAATAAATAAAAACGATGACGCATATAATAATGGATTATGTCACACTTCTCATGAAACACTAATTTCAGTTTTTACTCCTATACAAGTGCTTGTGTATTAGACATTTGTATATGATTGTTTTGGTTAAATAACATAAAGAAAATGTTGTTAATTTATAGAAACAACTTTGAGAAGGCTTATTGAAGCCAAATAAATAAGAAAAGACCAAATATTTTTATTTTAATAAATAAAAATGGTTAAAATGATTCATACACAATTTGCAATTATGCATAATTTTCTTCGACTGAAACTTATTGAAGTTCTTATGAACCTGCCTTTATATAACTACTAGTCAAATATCAACTTCAACGGAAAAGTGGTGTTATCTTTTCAGTGATATGCTGATTACCTGTTCAGGAGGAAAATGAAAACAGACAGATTATGGACTGAAATTCAACCAAAAAAAAACTAGGAACTTGCAGTCACTAAGTGTTCTTGTTTACAGTCTTGTGTTCAATGCTGCAACAACATAAATATTAAAGCTGGCTCTGGACTCAACCTCATGCATCTTAAAATGATATTTGAACGCAATGGTCTCAAGAACATTTTCATAATGAATAACTCTGACGGTCAGCCCAGGGTCACCAATGCCAAGCGTCTTTTGGAGAGACTTATTCCAACCTGTCGAAATTCTTCAAAAAACGACCATGACAATCATGTATTTGTTATGCCCCTTCGAAGAAGAGGGTGTATATTGTTTTGCACATGTCGGTCGGTCTGTCGGTCCATCGGTCCGTCCACCAGATGGTTTCCGGATGATAACTCAAGAATGCTTAGGCCTAGGATCATGAAACTTCATAGGTACATTGATTATGACAGGCAGTTGACCCCTATTGTTTTTCATGTCACTAGGTCAAAGGTCAAGGTCACAGTGACTCGAAATAGTAAAATGGTTTCCGGATGATAACTCAAGAATGCTTACGCATAGGATCATGAAACTTCATATGAACACTGACTGACTAATGGTGTTGTTTACCCTCGGGACTTCGGTTAATAAACCATTGCCCGAGCACACTGCTTAACATATAAACATTAAAAGGTCGAAAACGGCCATATAATGGACAGCCCGATTTTACTGGGCTGTACCATTGATACAAATAGAAAACTTTGCAGTGTTGGTGCGGTGCTTTAATAAAAATCTATTGGTTTAAAAATATCCATACTTTTCTTATTCTAAAAGCGTTAAAAACGCAGTACTCAATAAAATTAATAAGCAATGTCTTGCCTAGAGCTGTAAGAAAGCGGTGTTTTCATTGGTTGACAGTATTTAAAAGCATGGCTCTGATTGGTTATCTCTGTCACGTCCGCGCAATTCACACAAAGAACGACCTTGACATGGCGTCTGCTCTTGCACGGACGTGACAGAGATAACCAATCATACTGTTTGCGTCTGCTCTTTCGCACTTTTAAAATGTAAACAAAACATATGAAATAAGAAGGAATAATTACATCTATAACTACTTGAATCTGTTTGAATTTAATATGATTGGTATATGTTATTTAAACTATTATGATGAAGTTATATAAATATTATTGTTACTATTTTTATTATTATTATTATTATTATTATATGTATGTTATTTGTGTTAAAAAGAAATTGACCATGACTTGCAGATGACCCCTATTGATTTTTAGGTCACTAGGTCAAAGGTCAAGGTCACAATGACTCGAAACAGTAAAATGGTTTCAGGATGATAACTCAAGAATGCTTACGCCTAGGATCATGAAACTTCATAGGTACATTGATAATGACTGGCAGATGACCATTATTGATTTTCAGGTCACTAGGTCAAAGGTCAAGGTCACAGTGACTCGAAATAGTAAAATGGTTTCCGGATGATAACTCAAGAATGCATACGCCTAGGTAAGGATTATGAAACTTCATAGGTACATTGATCATGACTGGCAGATGACCCCTATTAATTTTCAGGTCAATAGGTCAAAGGTCAATTTCACAGTAACTCAAAAATCAGTTAAATGGTTTCCTGATGATAACTCAAGAATAATTAGGCCTAGGATCATGAAACTTCATAGTACATTGATCATGACTGGCAGATGACTCCTATTGATTTTCAGGTCACTAGGTCAAAGGTCAAGGTCACAGTGACAACGTATTCACACAATGGCTGCCACTACAACTGACAGACCATATAGGGGGCATGCATGTTTTACAAACAGCCCTTGTTTTGTTTGTCATAATAAGTTTAATGTTATCATCACTAGTATCACTAGTCATTGATAAATTGATAAATCTATTTCCTTTAAACGTGTTTGATTGAATGAATAAATGTGCCTTGTTACTTAATTATTAATGTTATTATTTCCCTGTAACATTTTCAAGTCTTATTTATAGAAGAACAAATTTCACGTGCAATTTCAAACTAGGTTAGTAAATCTTACTGCACTGAGTAGGTTCCATGTCACACATGATATATGAGATGTATGTATGTTTATATTTTTATGAGTTTATTTTAGGCTTTTCCTCTTTTTTTTATATATTTATAATAATTTTTAACATTTAGCTCATCTTTATGCTCACATATAAAAATCTCAAATTCAGTATGGCGTGTCCGGAAAAGGGGGGTAACCTTGATTGTAAAGCAGGAACTTTTCGTTTTCACTGGTGACCCCCATTTTTTTTCTTTATTTTTCATTCAAGCATACATTGTAGATGATTTCTATGTTCGAAGATTGTAATTTCCTTTAACCATTTTTTGGACAATTTATTTAAAAAAAGACTCTTGACTAGAGATTGCAATTTTTCTCGTTTTCGAAGGATGATGACATCACTTGTTTGTTAATTTTTACTGTATTCCTTTTCTCACATGTTATAAACTATCATATGTGTATATATTATTCATTTATCTTTTAATACATACTAAAAAAAGTGTTGTTTGTTCAATATTTGGATGAATGAGAGTGAATTTTGTAAATAAATGGTTCAGAAAAAATGGAGCAAAATACATTTAGGGGGTTCAGAACTGAAAATGTCAAAAAAAATGTATTGTTCGGTGAATTGTATTTAAACTTTAATGATCAATGCAGAATACCACAATACTAAGAAATATGCGAAGAAAGAAGAGAAAATCAACATGTCCCATTAGAGTGTGAATACCTTAAGACATTACATTTGGTATTTATAAACATATTTTAAGATAGTGTTATCTTATTTTGCGTCAACGAGACATTCAAGAAAAAAAATGAAAAAAACAACAACAAATATTCATGATCATTATCAAAATATACAAAGTTACCGGATATGATATTTCACTGCGCATATCGAGCGCGTAAATCGAGCGCAAAAAGTTCTACGTTAGACAACGTACACAATCTGTACACCGTTCTTTATCAGTGTTAAGGCCCAGTCTCACTATGATGCCGGCTCCATCGGTGACGACCGAAGAAAACCGGGGCTCCACCGGCAAAGCATTAAAATGTTTAATACCTCCGGGATGAACCGGGATTGACCGGCAACGACCGGCGCGGCACCGGGAACAACCGGGACGGCACCGGAAACAACCGGGACGGCATCGTAGCTCCACCGGGGCCCATACAGACTCCGGCAGAGCTACGAAACGCCCCGTATGCCGTAAGAACCCCGGTATAGCTACGGTACATAAGAAAACCGGCGCTCTGCCGGAACGCCACCGGCATTCACCGGGGCTCCGCCGGGGCATTACCGGCGACGACCGGGGAGGAACCGGGGCGTTGCCATAGCTCTGCCGGGGTCTGATACCGGTATAGACATGGTGAGTGCCGGTGCGTTATGGTATACCGGGGCTCTGCCGGGACGCTGCCGGCTTTCACCGGGGCTCAACCGGGGCACTACCGGCGACAACCGGGGCTATGCCGGGACACTGCCGGCTTTCACCGGGGCACTACCGGCGACAACCGGGGCTCTGCCGGGACTTGACCGGGATAAACCGTAGCCAGTCCGAGTTGACGCGGACTCTGTCGGGCTGTTGACCGGCTTCAACCGGGGCGGCACCGGGAAATAGTGTGACTGCGTTAAAAAAAATCTACGAATCATCCCGGTCCTCGCCGGTCGACCGGCTTTAGCAAACCGGGATGGACCGGGGCTCTACCGGCAAAAGTGAGACTTGGGCTTAAGTGGATGTTCTTTTGTATACACATTACAAAGGAAGCATGAGTGTTTTCCTGATCTGTTAATTATGTAATAGAAAACTATTTTAGGCCATTGAAAGGTATTTATTTGACGCCAAAAATAACAGTTTTTTGCGGCCATGTTGTTGTTGTTGTATATCTTCACCGCCTATGTAGACAAACCTCTACCAGAACTGTAGAGTTGAACAAAAGGTTATCGTTCCCACAACCAGTATCGTGTTGTCCTCCACCGTCTATGTACACTGTAGTATATACACAACTATTGTCTTTCCTTGCATTCTCTGAGCTTCTGCACTCAACCGCTAGGGTCAATCCGTATAAATTCGGACAAAGGGAGAAATTCGGACAAAACATCCTAAATGCATTTTACGTCACACTAAACCTAGCCCCAGGCCTTCAGCGCCTACATCGCTTTGATTGTTTTATATTCTTGGTATTAAATTGATGCCTTATTAACGGACACTAAAAATGCAGAAATAAGTGAATATGTCCTATTACACATGTGTAGCAAGAGGGCATCAATAAGAATAACCACGTTACACTTGCCCTATTATATATTGTAATTATGTCTTAATACATATGTTAAATCAAATAAAGATCAATTTGGCATTTAACGTTTTAATCTGAGTTTGGAAAAGGTTTAATCTTACACCTATCCGTAGAAGAGCACTGTACAGGTTTCATACTAGATTCTGATTATTTTGAAGTTATAAGTTTGAAGGCAGAGAGTCAATAAGAGCAATTTGTTATGTGGTGCTGTAAACAAAATAACAATGTTATACCACATTTCAATGTTCCCCTAATTCCTAACGCTTTTTTCAAACAGCTGTGTACATTATGGTCATTATTCGGGTAGTCTTCGTGGAATCGCATCTTACAACATTAAAAACCAACTGTGTAAACTGTTTGCCTTGCCCAAAGATGATACAGTTAAATATTGGTCAAATGTAGCAAATAAAAGCATTACTTGCGGAAATAAATTGTATTATTTCAGAGATTATTTCTTAATTTGCATTTTAATACGTGTACTATGCAACAATACTACTTGGGAAGGTATGCGCAAACCGAACATTTGACGTTTAAGTTTTTTTTCTTAAAATGTGCTGCTTTTAACGAAAAGAATATCGTAACGAAAAGAATATCGAGTAAATTTTCAAGGTAATATTTACTGTGAATTTCAAATCAAAAGGACAGTGTACGTAGAGCAAAATATATATCCATCGACGCACAGTGTGACCGCCAAAGCACGTCACACCGGTAACCACGTGATTTGGTTTGGTCGCATGATTGATTGATTGATTTTTATTCAGGTTTTAAAACACATAATATACAAGTTATCTTTCAAAATAACATAACAATTTTAACTAAAAGCATTTGTGAGATTACTGCTGATCAAATCCTATGGTATAAAAACTGCCGTAAAATAATATAAAATATTATTTGACAAAGAAAATGGACACAAAAGTGAAACAATATAAAATAGTCTTAAGGAAGCGTATCACCTCAAATTAGATTTGAAGGGAACAGATCAGCAACTGCATCACACTTAAAACATGATTTAATGTGACTATACTGGAATATAATATATTGCTTGACAGACTAGTAATTTGATATATTATAGAAACAAATTCACAACTTTAGGGAAAACTTAGTATGTAAAAAGAAATAACTTGGATAATATAGTGTAAAAACCTAGGATTGCCCATGAAAGCTCGAAAGCTTATTTCCAATGGGGTCCAGTTTAGGTTATACTTACTATTATATAATCCTGTGAGAAAATTACACAATATGAACAATAAGTCCCTGATAATTTGAGTATACCTGTAAGTTGTTACAATCATGTTTCTATAATATATTTGTCATGATGACTAGTACACACATATTATAAAAGTACAATTAAAGTGTTTCAGCTAAGCACAATAGATGGTTCTTAACAGCTAATTTGAACTGGTGTTTATAATCAATTTTCTTTATTGTTTCTGGCAAAGCATTCCAATCGCTAAATGCACAGTAGTAAAAGGTAACATTTCCTTTACCATAGCATATGGGCACTCTAAACTTGTATGTGTTTGCCCTTGTTGAATATGAATGGGTATCTTTCACATATACAAAATTTTCTTTCAAGTATGATGGACACTTGTCTTTAACAATTTCAAAAACATGATTCAATCTTAATTGTTTATTTCTATTCTCAACATTTAGCAATGGCATATCTGACAGGTTACATTGATTAATACTTTCTCTAGAACCCAGTCCATAGATAAATCTGACAATTTTATTTTGACATATCTGTAATTTGTCTTTTAAACCTTTATTTAAACTTGGATACCAAGAGGAACAAGCATAGTCAATGAGACACTGATTCAAGGCAGAACATAAGTTTTTTCTAGTCCTTGTATCTAAAGACTAAGCATTTCTATACTTAAATTTAAGACGAGAGTTTACTTTTCTAACAATGTTGTTTACAATGTTTTCACCAGATAATGTGTTATCAATACTAACACCAAGATATTAAACAGCAGTTGAAGGTTCGATTTTATGCCCATTACATTCAATATTAAAATCGTTTAGTTGTTTTAACTTTCTCTTTGATCTATATACAATACATTCAGTCTTCCCCAAATGAAGGGATAATTTATTGTCAACTAACCAGTTTGAACATGAATCCATGACCCTGCTTAATTTTTCAGATATAACATGTGGATCATTGTGTGCATACAGAATAGCGCTATCATCTGCATAAAGGATCATTTTACAGTCGGGATCAATACTTATAGACATGTCATTAACGTAGCATAAAAATAGAAGGGGTCCCAAAATACTACCTTGGGGTACCCCACAAGTCACAGGTTTAAAATCTGAGAAGATGTTGTTTTCTACCAGATAAGTAAGACATAATCCAATCAGTATTATCCATACCCATCAATTTTAATTTACCACATAGTATATTATGATCCACTGTATCGAACGCTTTCTGCAGGTCTAACATTACCATGCCAGTATAGAGTCCTTTTGACATTTTACAAACTGCCTCTTAGAACTCAACTTAGTTCTCAATCATACAATTATTCCAGCTAATTCAAAAGTCAGCCAGTCGTCGAAGTTTCTGAACAGATTTATAATGAGGTGAAAATATCCATGAACGGTAGAATGTAAATACAAAAGTTTATTGATCTTCTTTATTGATTTTAAAGATTGTTTGCTCCATGACCGTATTGCTCAGCAGCCCGAATCTATATTATTATATCAATACGTATTAAGGAAGTATCAGGAATTGTCGTTTGGATGTTTTCCATAAACTGTTTCACCGGACTTCTTATGTAATTTGAACGCTATGATTCAGCATATTGAACAGTTAAACAGTTTAATATTTTTAATAACCTTTGATTATTGAAATCATTTGTATCAAATATATGTGGAGATCATTTATTAATTGAATACGAACATGTCAATGTGTTCACGTTGATCTCTGCATTTTATTTTGTCAAGAGCGCTTGCTGACATCCATGGCTGTCACAATAATTTATTTTATACAAGTGCGTTAGTATGAGCGTTTTTCTACAGTGGCATAGAGGTGATATTCAATCCATTCACTCCTCTTTTTTAAATTGCACTCTTTTTTTTCTATCCCGTGGCCTTCACTTAGTATCCCGAGGCCACGACTTACTAACTCATGGCCACGAGTTAGCTTTGTCGTGGCCTCGAGTTGCTAAGTCGAGGCCACGAGATAGAAACAAGAGGAGTGTAAAACTTAATAAAAGTGGAGTGCAATTAAAAAAAAGAGCGGAGCAGTAAATAAAGAAGGGGTGCAATAAAAACAGAAGAGAGCAAAAAAGGCTCAAACAAAAAGCGTAAAACGTGTGCAAACAATTGAATGAAACAAGTACTTCAATCAAGAACATTTATTTAATGAATTAACAATTAAAATGCTTATTTTGACAATCTCATCTTTAGTTGACAACATCATTACGTCGCAGAATGTGCAAAAGACTGAATTGTTGAAGTCAGATGCGGCGTTGCGTGGAACTACCCTGGTATTAAAAATGGATACATGTTCAGCCTCGTTCTGGAATTCTGCTAGTCACGTGACTTCGCTCTCTTATCAATTTTTGCTGATTGTCATTAGAAATGTAAATGTTTATGAACGCAATTTGTTTTCTTTTTTAAAAATGGTCTTAGAAAATTTCACTTACAAGGGTTTAAAAACATTCTCAGAATGAACTCTTTCCCTGTATCTTTCAAATAGTCTTTCAACGCCATAGGCGCTCTCGTTAACATAATCCAATCGAACGGTCACGAAAAATGCAAACACCAATGCTATTTTTTTTAAGCAATTTACTTTAATCGCAAGCTGGCTGATTCCATCGCAATTTATGATATTGTCGAAATGAAACGCTAAAATATAATAACCTAACTTAAAATAAAGTTAAAAAAAAACGTTTTCAATTACTGAATTTAACAAAAAGGTTTTAGTGTTGTTGTTGTTTTTGTCACTTGTAAGTCGCGTATTCGCCACTTGAAATGTGTGTTATTAATTGCACGTGTATTTAAACCCAATGTAATTGTTTCGTAAATAAAAATTATACTACAGGAGATAATATAATTTAGTGTGTTTTTTTCGACACATTCAAATTATGGTAAAATAGGTCTGATGGCGCGTTGGTTATATAATTATTATCAGTTATCCCAATAGTGCGTTACTATGTACTTATATATATGTTAATACTGATTCAGAAACTCTGTATTATATTTAACGCATTACAATGAATGTACAATCAATAAGATTGTTTGCTATGCAATGTTTAGATTTAATAAAATTTACAATTTGCATTCAAATATAAGCTCTATGCTGTATTTAAAGCCGCCCGAGTTGATGTTGGTATATTTTCCCATTTTTGTTATGTGTCGCAAAAAAGTGATTATGAGTCAAAATGTGTTTGTATTTTTTTTCAGATGTGCGAAAACTTTTGTCAAAATCGGTCGAGAAATGCCCAAATTTAGTATAAAGATAGGGCTTTTCAATTTCTTTGCATGCACAGAAATAATCTAAATTTAAACACGCGCGGGTCACGTGTAAAATATGAAACACGTGTGACGTGCTGTATCAGAGTCGACATTTTTGATGTCATGTTTAGTAACCATATGAACAAATGTGTGATTAACTTTAACAATTCTCATTGGGTGCTACTTGTCAAAGTTACCTTTTATCCTTTATTGTTGTATAGATTATTAAAATAGTTTGCGCATTTAGAAGCTAATTTGTGTTCTGACACCTAATGCCGCGGACGATTGTTGAGACAGAAACATACAGGATTTTTATAAATTATGAACATAAATCTTGACCTGTTTTTTTGCGAGCCGAACTTGATAAATGTTTTACCTCCCGGCTCTAACATTGTATTCGATGTATCGAATTTCTACTTAATTGAAATACAAACTCTTGTATATATGCTATTGCCTAAAAACCGTCTAAACAAGTTTTCCATTTCTTCCCAACTTCTCTGGTCATCGATATCTTCAAAGGACACCAAAACGCTGTTCGTTAATTTTATCCGTTAAAATGTTATTTAAGATACTGAAGTAGGTCTTTCGACTGTAAATCAAATTAAATTCGTCACGAATACGATCGTGTTTGAATTTAAATTCAGTTCGTCTGCATATCTTTGTCGTTACTCTGTTTTGGATGGACTAAGTGGTTTAAGTAACCGTCGCAGGATAATATGCCTCTTATCGACTAATCCAAGGTTGCAGATATTAGTAAATAACTCGGACGTTGTAGTCTCCCGTTCACTGCTGATCTGGTTGGCGACTTATTTTTCCTTGCCAACTTTTCGCTCGCTCATGAAAATCAGTCAAACACCATAATACAGTCGATGTTGTTTTTTTTATAGATTTAATCGCTAAAACTAGTCCCCCGTTACACATATTTTGTTGATGACTTCCTAATCACTTTTTAATTCAATTGTCATAACTCGTGGAAAAACGAGGAGCATATTTTCAGCCACATCAGAAGCACGACGAAGTTCTCACGAGCTGCCCGAGGCCAATCTAGTCGAAAATGTTCGGTTGTCGTCGCGGAAAATACACAAGAATATGTTGTCACACAAATTTTGAGTACGTATGTGGCTTTAAAAATCTTTTGAAATGAATACATTCGTGACATGTGATCAAGTATCGCGTAAATACGCAACTTGAAATTTATCACAATAGCGTTATGACAGACATTCTTAATCGAAACATCAAAACAGAATTTATGCATCTTATTCAAACAAGCAAAATATTTCTCATGACAAAGAAATACGTTTTCAATATGAAGTCGTTTCATTAAAGTCTTCATCCAGAATCGGTAAAATTGTAAATCGTGTAAAACGCTTTTATTAATCGATAATTTGGATTATATTTGTATATATTATTTGTATAACTAGAATTTCATTTGAATTAAACTGTAGATGTTATTGCAGTAAAAGCGCGATTGATTTTACTTATTAAAGGGACTTGTTTACAGTTTGGAAAAATGACAATTTAAACGTATCAGTATTCAAACAAGAAGATATGCATTATATTCGAACCTGACTAAGAAAAAAGAATATGTATGCGTTATGAGCGAATAATGCGCAAATAGAAGCAGCAACTTACATCCCTTGCAAACGCAGTCAACGATGTAGAAACGCGACATATTGTTCGCCGTAAAATACCACTAAAATATGTATTCTATAGTTCGCAGCGATCATTGACATTCTTAAGTATTAAACACTTTTGAACACTATAACGAACTTTCTCGAATCTGAGAAAGATATTAATTTTAGTGAATTGGTTTGCTAAGAGTACACTGTATAATAATGTAGAATAACGTGTGACTCAGTGTCGGATTTATGGCTGAGTGCGAGTTTGAAACCATCATTATTTAACATGTTTTGTTGTTTTGAAATGTATGATGTTAACATTGAAACAGTATAAATTATTGATATATTTGACACATGTTAAATTGTTGACATTTTTAGACTAAGTATAAGTTATTGACATTTAGACTAAATATGCATTGAAGACATTTTTCGTTTCAGTATAGGCTATTGACATTTATAAACCCGGTAGAAAACAATTCAGGTATTACAAGCTCGATGGTTGCAATTTTCAATAACATGTTGTTTGTCTGTCGTTTAACTTAGCACATCTGTCAAAACAATGTGTATAATACAATACTGTGTGTTAATCATACCACTACATTGATATCTGCCTGATATAACGCTACATTATATAATTTAAAAAAAGGTTCAACAGGCAGTTCATGCATCAGTACATGTGTCGCGTAAGATTATTACTAAGACTTAACAAATAAGTTATACGTCTTGTACAAATGAATCAGATTCATACAAACAAACAATTTGATAACGATATGTAGTACATTTAATCCGCAGAAAACAACAAAACAGGTAAACAAATCCAAATATGAATGAGCCTGTAGCTCCTTATTAAGTTACGCCTTTCTATTTCATTGTCAAATGTTAAAAGACATATAAAAAATTCCATCAAAAAGTATTAATAAACAAAAACGACAAATATAATAAAACAATTAACAAGTATTAACAATAATAACAAAAAAAAGTTATCAATTAATAATTAAACTAAATGTATTGATAAATGAATATAATACACGTTAGTAAACAAAATTAATAATGAAAACCAATTATAAGATGTATTTATCAAATTATTTTAAATAAAACGTTTTGGTTACGGTTACATTTTCTGTCTGCTGCGATGTGTCAAGTTGTCCACAGAAATTGTGTTTAATATAGTGTAAATTTAATTTCTTTTGAAATTTGTAACTTATGCACAAAATAAAAATAAATATGCAAACAAATGCATATAACTTTGACATCTTTTGAGGAAGTAATAATGTCAGACAAAAACACTCCGGAAAAAACACTTGCAGATGTCAAACGATCACGAAAATATGTTGTTATAAAAGGCACAGCGAAGGAAATTCACAATGTATTTCTTTTGTTTACAAATCTAATAATATCTTGCCACGTATCTGTTCTCCATGCGCAATATCACGGTGCCTATACCACGTGACTTTTTAAGATCTGTGATTGGAGAATAAAGCGCGACTCAGTTAACATTTTTAATGATGTCTTTTTAAATATTTCACCATTTTAATGGGATAAAGTGGAGAGCCCACTCATTCGTGAGAGTTTTCTATAGCTATCATGATTTTTTTTAAACAAATAAGTATTTTTTCAGTAAAGTACAACTGCGCGTTTGTCATATGAAGTCCCCGCACTGATATGACATTTTTCTAACCGTTAAAACGCGCGGTTGCGCTTTACTGAAAAAAACTTATTTGTTTAAAAAGATCATGATACCAATAGAAACCTCTTACGAATGAGCGGGCTCTCCACTTTAACCCATTAAAAATGGTGAAATAATTAAAAAGAGATTCTTAAAAATAATAACTGGGTCGCGCTTTATTCTCCCAACAAATATCCGAAAAAGTCACGTGGTATAGGCACCGTGAATATAGATGGTTAAAAATACAAGTCGGTCATATTGCGTAACATCATGGGAAGCATTACGCGAAAACTTCAAATAGCCAAGTACCCACACTCGATTCTTTGCAGCGGTGGTCTCATTTTGAGTCATACGAGACTGCCTGAAAGCAAAGCTGAAAACTCTCAAAAATCAAAAACAATACAAATATGTCACCGTTTCAAAATAAATATTGTGTGACAAAATGAAAATTTTAACATACAAAATGTTTTTATTATAAAAGATTTCATTAATTTATTTAATTTCATTTATTCATTTGCGGCATTAAAAAGTATTTTAAACGTGTAATTATTGCTATATTTTTTTTGCTAAAACAAAAAATCAATATCTGATTAAAAAAATATATAATAAACATATATTTTTTCAATCATCGCATCCGATAAGGCTTTAGCATTTCTAGGCAATCCTAAAGATAAATTAACAACAAGAAAGTGTTATGTTCTTCACATTTTACACAGAAATTATAGTTTTTATCAGTGGATAACAAAAAAAGAGCTCTGCCATTAAGGAATAATATATTTTAAATAAGCCCAACAATTTAAAATGTATTCATTTACTTTAAAAAACATAAAATGAAATAAAAGGCGAAACCTAACACAATATTGAAAAAAGGCGTAAAAGGCGAATTATAAAAATGTTGTTGTTTTTTGACATGGGTAATACCACGATTTTATTCCACTCTAAATTGAATACAAAATAACTGTAAAATTAAGAATGTTTTGTTAATTTATCAGATGTGTCTGATGATCATATTATTAATACCAATCAAAAGAGGGGGGTATCATTTAATATGAGCCACGTTAATCGAAAATCTTTCGTTTGCCATATGAAGCAAGAGTAGCTCAGGATGATTGATACAGCGTGGTCAAGAGCTACCATGTCCGGTATAAAGTCACCTAAGGTTATGTTGTCTCATTAATACCGGTGGTTGCTGACCAGACTGCACTCTACAAATGCATAAGACACATTTTAGCATGACACGGTATATACAAAACTGTAGATTAGTCTCTCTAACCTGCACATGTTTGTATCTTGATTTTTTTGTAAATGCTAATAAAGTATGCTGCACAAATACGTCATTCTTAACTAGATGTGGTAACGATTGCTATCGGAGCAACAGTATTTTGTCGTGAAAAACGTTTAACTACTTCAATCAGAGCATTCCGCAGTTCCTCGTTCTTCAAGGCGTAAAGTAATGGATTCCAAACACAAGACGACTTGGCGAACATGGCTGGTATCAGGGCGACTGTGGGAGGCAAGTCGGTAACGTTATTGACCATTGACCACAAAGATAAGATGGCGTACGGCAGCCAGCTAGCAAAAAATCCGACTAAAAAACACAACAAAAATTAATTAAGCGTTTTGTTTTGTATTGTATTGTATTATGTTCTCTAAAATGCAGTTCTTTATAACTAACCACTTAATAAACAATGGTAAGCATTCGGTTATTATTGATTATAACCTTAGCAACATTATTGATGATAACCATGGCAACTGTTGTTGTTCACGGAAATCGTGTATTTGCAATCTTTCTAGTATTGATTTACATTCATGTTTCTATAAAGACATTTACATCGGGAAAATATTCCATTTTTATTTTTAAAATTGCCTAGCAAGAACATGAGTTTGCAATCCACTGTAAAAAAATGATCCCTTGTACACTTTCATTAGTTATGATATGTAAAATATTAGTATACAACCCACATCAAAGACTAGAAGTATCCAATGACTTATTTAACCACATCAAAGAATACATGAGCCGTGCTCTGTGAAAAGGGGATTTAATGAATTTGCGAAAAGTCTCGTTCAAGATCAGCATGTGCAGTCCGCACAGGCTAATCATGAGCGACAATTTCCGCATTAACCCGATTTTTGCTAATAAGCGACTTTCTGTAAACAAAAAATGTCATGAAAGCGGTAAGTGTCGTCCCTGATTAGCTTGTGTGGACTGCAAAGGCTAATCTGGGACGGCACTCTACGCACAAGCATTAAACCCTATTTTCACAGAACACGGTCCATATGTATATGTATAACATTGCATTATTACCCCAAAACAGAATGTAAGCATACACTGATATATTGTAGCCACAGTTAAGAATGAAAGAATTTCATGATAATATTTACCTACATCAATTAATTTAAGTATTCGTCAATACAGCGACGTGCCTCAATGTGCAAAAATACATTAGATATTCCAGTGTAAACAGATTGTTGAGAAAAATGAAACAAAAATATAATTGAGCTCTTTAAGGGATCGATTATCATCGTTGAACAGCTTTCAAAATACAAGTCCTGCAAACTCGATTCAACAAGGGAAACAACGAATATGTTTTAAAATCAGCGGTCAAGATGCATGAGAAGTAATAAGAAAGTCTCACCTATCATCAGAAAAGCAGACGATGCAACTTGAACCTCACGAAGCCGAGTCATTGTATGCTGCACGATGATATTGTTCCAATTATGCTTTCGTACCTACAACAGCAACATGTGTCTTGTATGAAGCCCCTTAATTATGTAAATATTGGATATTTTTGTGCTGTGCGTTGGTCATAATGTAATTGTCGTTTGACGTTTTAATAATGACGTCATGAGCACGCGCGCTTAATATTTGTAAAAATGTTTTTTTGCTGTTTGTTTTTCATTTTTGGCTTAAAATATATTACATCTTGTTATCAAATTGTTTGTTTTGTTGAATCTGATTCGATTTTACTAAAACTGATTACTCTATAGTTGATTACGAGTAATATGGCCATCCTTTACACATGGCTGATATAAGAACTTCCTGTTGACCATGAATATCAGGAAACGTAATATCAGGCAGATATCAATGCGGTGGTATGATAAAAGCTATCAATAGCATTTTCTTGCAACAATGTATATGCAACATATCAACAGTCAATATTATCGAGTAGTTGAGTGCTGACTTTCTAGAAAAAAATAATTGATTTTCAAAACTGTATAATAATAACACTGTTTCCCTAGTGATACGTTAAATAAAGCAAGAAAATGTAGTTCTGACGCCAAATAATTACCAATAATTACATCTCATAGTTACGGCTCTCTTTATTGTATCTTGGCATAAACAAGTACACTTGAAACACACTCAAGAAGTACAAGACAGTAAATATTGTTCAATCTTTAGAAGTTTCATTTTAGCTATTGACTGTTTACTAATGCAAATTACGACGATCATTTTCATTATTTTCGATTTGTAATAGAAAGTAACCGATGTTTACTCCATTTACTTACGTTACACATAATTGTAGTAGTTTGTTTATATTTAATAATTAGGTTTTTCAAATGTTTATAAGACACAACGTGAATAGGCGTTTTGTCTTTCCATTACAAACCTATTTATAGAACAAGCACATGCGCATATTAACAAACCTCAGCAACCAATCAGAAGGGCCGATATTATATATCATGTTTTATACAATTATTATAGGGAGATTGGTCTTGCCATTATTTTGTAAAAACATTGCCAATTTAAATGTACTTTTTGTTGTTATTTTGAAGAATACACATTTAAATATAGAGTGACAAATAAAACATGTGTGTGTGTTTTTTTCTTTCCACTCAAATATTACGATGTAGTGAGGTAGTTGAATGGTTTTAAATGTGCGTGTTAAAAAAAATGTTAATAAAAATATATGAATATAATATTATAGCGTTAACCTTCACCAATTTTCCTGCCTTACAGATGCAGATAACTGTTCCAGAAATGCAGACATTCTGTGAAAACAAGGCGTAGTTATAGGTCCTCACATACGGATCTTGACTCGTCCAGTCTGGACCGCATGTTAGCCTATTCGGCTCCAAAACATAATTTCCCCATCCTAGCAAAGGGGCCGATGCCCAGCAAAGGCCATATGCAAAGCATAGCACTGATATAATTACACATCTTAATGGGGTAATTATCTTTGCGAAACGGAAATTCATAATAACGATAAAACGGTCAGCAGCTATTACCGCAAGAATTGTCATATTAGCAACGGCCAAAATGGTCATCGCGAAGCCGTAAAATATACACATAAAGTCACCAAAAGACCAAAGCCCTTGGAAGCAGGGTATGATAATGAAGGGATATCCTATTATAACCATGGCCAAATCACCCCCTACACAACCCATAATGAAAACATTCATGTGCGTCCGGAGTCGAGGGGTCGACTTGAATGTGAACAACACAGACAAGTTCAATACAAGTCCTAGTACCATTAGTACCACGAAAACTAACCCGATTGTTATTTGGCGCTCGTCATCGGTATTGTGATGTTTCCCATGTAATACTTCAGTTTTGTTCACAGCGTTCAAAGTTGCGTTATTCAATTTAGCGGAACTTAAAAACAATGATTTATATGGTCGATATCGCGCTTGTTAAATAAAGGTGTAATTTAATTGTGCTCAGAACAAGATTTTAAGTTCAATTTACCCTATATAAAATGCGTCTTGTATCCTTCTAAAGCACTGTAATCTAAATAAAATCCATATTAAGTATTTACTCTAGCACAATGTCTTTTTGTTCAGTGAGGAATGGTGAGCCATGTACATTCTACGAATCTTATAGTACTTAACACGCAAACGACTGACCAATCATATTGTTGAAGTGCTATGGTAAGTCATGAGTTGTGCCCTATGGTATCGGAAAACAAGGCGTATTTTGTCAGCTTGTATTTAAACTGGCCAAAATTTCAAATAAACAGAACCAGAATAATGCGTAGTTTAGATGAGGTTTTACATTTGCTGAGCCGGGAGAAAGATATGTTTTCTGAACTCGCAGATAATATTTATTCGTTCGGTTTTCACTTACTGATTATTAAATGTACTGATGTATTCACTGTTGTAAATGTACGGGCATTTCCAGACATTTGGTTCAGTGAACGTCCATATAAAATCTTGTTTCCAACGCGACACTTGTTGAGCTTTATAAAGAGATAGGCAACATGAGCTTCGAAATCTGAAGATATCATTGTTAAGTACATGTCCTGGTTTGCAATTGCACATACATAGAAAAAATTATTATTTGTAAAGCGTAAAAACAATACATTTTGTTGATTTCGTATTTAACATGGAACCTATGGCTGTTAGCCATGTGGGTTTATTATGTTCCGAGATTTAAAGGTTATACAGTGCTTCAACAAAACATGCTTTCGTTATAATATATCCTCGTGTTTATATCATCTTATGGGGAGTTTTCAGCTGAAGATTTTTCGCGAATTTGCTAATTTGTTTTTGTTATTGTAGTAGAATTTCGCAGTTTGCCTTCATACAATAACTGGTGACAGTGTGTATTGTTTTATCAAATAGCAAAACCTCTTTTACTTTAAAAAAGTCAAAGCCATTCAAGGAAACAGTGTCAATGTGTATTGTTTTATCAATTATCACCACATCCCTTACGTAAAAAACAATCAACGAAATACTCAAAACGCATTTATTTACATTGATGGACGCAGATTTAAAACTTCTAGAATAGTTCCGTTTACCACATGAAACACGTAAATCTTCCTTATGACTTGCCGGAATGTTTTAGTTGTTTATGTGCTAGACTTTTGATAAGAGATTTTAGGGTATGATCCCGCGGTGCATGTGTTAAACGTGTTTTACTTATACCAATAATCATCATAATTAGTTAAGCAACATCAGCATTGATCTTATTTTTGACAAGGAAGAAGTTGACTGGAACGTGCAAACGACGAATTTCGATACTTTCAATGCCGCAATGTCGATAACCTGTGCAAAGACAGGGTTAACCGTTTCCTGTGACGGACTTAAACTATCAGCTACGGTTAGCTGGAGGTCGCCGCTTGTCACTGCAATCGGGTAAGGCTGAATTCTTCATCACAAATATTGCATATCAAAGGGGCACCCTGTCTTGTGAAATGATATCGTTTATACAATTCAAAACCCTTACATATTGCTAACGGATAAGTACGATCAAGTAACAATCTTACGAATTGCATATATGTTTATAACGCACGTGGCGTCAAGCTTAGGTAATTTGGATTGTTAAAGTGTTTATACATTACGTCCTGATTTTATTTTATAAGTATAAACCACGTACATATAGTATTTGAGCTTACCTTACTTAGTCTAAGTCTGTAAATGTCCTTTTTGCTTGAATTCAGTTGTGTAAGTCTGAGTCTGAACGTACAACTTTTGCGAAATCGAAAAATACCGACCTTGGTACATGGACTTAAACGGCCCCTAAAACACACGACACTGCCCAAGATATGTAACTTTCTTGCACAAACGGTGGCTTAGGAAATAGCTGATTCAATATTAAACATGGTAATGCGACGACACCAGAGCTTCAACGCTGAATCTATTATCAAGTTTATTGAAAATTGTTAATCTGTAATATCACGTTATGTTTGCTGGTAAGCTGTCAGATTAATTAACGAGATCAGGCCTTAAACGCTTAATAAATACTCAAATCTAAAGAGAATAGTTAATATGTAATCTCACGTTATGTCTACTGGTAAACTTTCAGATAAATATGCCCACCCTTAAAAGGTCATTCATCGGTTTCAGCAGCCTCTTGTCAGACGTAATACCCAAAATGACGGAATGACTATGATCAGTTTACAATATGTCGGATTCATTGTTTAAAACATACTTGATTATACTTAACAATGTCGCTCACGATCGTTTAATTGTTATCGGAATAGAATAGTTTGTGCTAATTATTTTTTTTTAATTAATAGATTTATCATACCTACAAATTCCAATTATTGGACTCAAATTAACATCAAGTGTGTGGTAGCAAAGAGCTGTCTTACGATAATGAAATAAAGTTCGTAAACATAGCTTTGAATCTATAGAGTTTTCGTTAAACGGTTCGTGTTACTGCTTATTAAGGCAATATATTTGGGCATAGTGGTTAACCACTTACGAATTTATTTATTTATTTATATTGATATTGATATGTATGTATATTTATTGAGTAGAATAAAAGTTCTTAGAAGTGACAAAGTTACACTTTTATGAGAGTGATATTTTTCATCTTATCTCACTATCTTGAAGTATAGATTAATATTAAAATAATATCTTTTTGGTAATTGAAATACTTATACGTTTATGTTCCTGATACTGCTTTATTTGTTGCTATGTCATCCGAACAACCTTAATAAAGCGAACATTTCAAAGAACAATCGTTTGTCATAACATGTTGATATTTCTAATAATTTAATAATGGGTAATTTATTCAAAATAACTGAATGACGACAAAAAGAGTATTATATTCAAAACTATTACATATTAATTTTCTTTAGAACTATATTAACTAAAATCCTGATCTCAGTTTTGGGGACGTTCAGACCAATTCTTATGTAAGCATTTAAATACATAACATTAAGTTTTATTAAAATTACATACTCGATCCTTCCACATTTGTTTCTAAACTAAAATAACAAAATCACCATTTTCGCAAATTTGTAACATTATCATAATTATGTATATAAACATTAAGTTTAACCACACTTCTTTAGTTGTCATATTTTTAATAGAACAGAACAGAACAGAACAGAATTTTTATTTTGACTTAAGCATAACAAGCTTATCGTCATATACAAATACATGATAATGTTACAGACATGCGTGATGAATATAAATAATAACATTGTATAAATTACATTCATCAATTCATAAATCACTCATCACTGGAGAGTGAGAGTGCTCTAATTGCAAGTTATAATGTGACATGGAATACATATAAAACATAACCACATTTGATACATCCATGGTTAACAAACAACATGTACCTAGCAAAGTACACTCAATTGTTAGTATAAGCTATAGTTCTTCTTAACAATCATGTGATAATAAACAAAGTGTTATCTCTTTTTTTGAAACATGATATACAATAGATGGCTAACTTTCTAAGTGTCGTTTTCTTACTACTATTAAGGAGTTTAATAAATTTGAACATACTAGGTCGCTTGTAATAGAATTCTGGGATATATTTGATTCTTTCTTCTAGGTATAACGGACATATTAGTATGAAATGGTATTCATCTTCGATATCGTTACAGCTACACAAGGGGCATATTCTTTCGTTCCTGTCAATATTATGATGTCTGCCTGTTTCAATTAACAATTTATGAGATGAGAGACGCATTTTGGCAATAATCCTTCTATGTTTTTTGTTTTCAATTAAATCTAAATACGATGACCTTTCGAATGTAGGTTTCAATTCTTTATACATATATAACGATGTTGACGAATCAATGTTAGTCCTCCATTCAGCTACATATTGATCTCGCAATCTTATTTTTAATAAAGGGATGAATTTGTCGATATTAATAGATTCTGGGAATAACCATACATCTCCAAATCCTGAATGGTTAAGTATATCGCGAACTTTTGATGACCAATTCACTGTATTATTTCTTTGAACAATTTCCGATCTTTGCATATTTATAACAGTGTGTAAAATACAGTTACTTTGTTTTGTTTGATATAGTTTTAGAAAATATTTAACAATTCTTAAATAGCGTCCAATGATTAGAGGGAAACGACCGACTTCCGCATACAATGACAATGAATTAGTTGACATCTTTACATTTAATAATCTTTTACAGAATTTTCTGTGAACACGTTCAATATTATCGGCAGTTATAAACCCCCATACTTCACAATTATAATTCAAAATTGACGCAACATATGAATCGAATAACTTGAACATGATATTTATTGGGACTACCATCTCTTTTGTTATAGAAAACAATCTATTCATTGCTCTTGACGCTTTACCATACAAGGTGTTTGTGGCTGGTATGTATGATCCGCCACTAGATAAGACGATACCTAAATAGTTAAAGTTACTAACTATTTCAATTTCATTGCCTTTGAATGTCCATTTATAATTTTTGTTCAAGACACCACCCTTTCGAAAAACCATTATCTTTGTTTTATCAATATTTACACTTAAGTTCCACTTATTACAATAAATTTCTAGGTTGTCTAAAGATTGCTGTAAGCCTTCTTTGGTTTCGGAGAAAATAACTGCATCGTCCGCAAATAGGAGTAGATAAACCGATAATTGATCAAGTGTTATACCAGCGTTTAAACCGTTTTGAAGACTGAATTCTATATCATTCACAAAAAGTGAGAACATGATCGGCGATGTTATTTCCCCTTGCAATAGTCCAACGTTGCTACTAAATAAGTCAGAAAGAGAACTCATGTGTTTAACTTGTAGTTTCACCTCATTGTACATCGAACGAATAATAGCCATTAGCTTGCCATCAACTCCTGATCGAATCATTTTGTACCAGAGCTGCCCCCTATTTATGACGTCATATGCTTTCCGGTAATCGATATAGCAACAAAAGAGTTTATGTTTATTATGCAGCTGTTTTTCGATTAAGGCATTGAGAATAAAAATTGCGTCGGCTGTGCTACAATTCGGTTTAAAACCAAATTGTGCATCCGTTATGATATCATATGATTCTGCCCAAGATTTTAAACGTTCATTTATTATTCCAGTGAACAGTTTAGCAAAGCAGCTTATCAGCGTGATGCCCCTGTAATTGTTAGGGTCGGAAACATTTCCGCGTTTATAAATTGGTAAAATCACTCCGGTCGACCAGCTTTTTGGGAATAGTTTAGTATCTAAAATGTAGTTAAATAATATTTCTAAAGGTCTGGCTATAAAATCGATTGTTTCTTTGAAATATTCGTAAATAATATTGTCATGTGAGGCCGCTTTGTTAGAATTAAGACGCTTTATCCCTTTTTTTAATTTCTTCTAATGAAAAAGGTTTATCAAGTTCCGGATATGAGCTGGGCTTGTTTTCAATACGATCGAATTCTTGTAAAAATTCGTCATATTCATTACTGTTAGCATTGACATCAGTGTCAGAAGATAAAGTTCTAAAGTATTCATAAAATTCGTGAATCGATACATTTTCCGCGTTCGAAGCTGGTGATTTCTGCTTAAATAATTTCCAAAATTCGCGTGGCGCTTTACGACTCAAGTCATTCATTTGCCTGCCTTGTGCATGTTTATACCTTGATTTAGTTTGTCTACAAAAATACTTATAATCTTTCTTCGAAGCAAGCATTGCAGCCCTCGAATTTTCATTTTTTTGTAAATTATATTCATAAACTGTTCTTAAATAGTCCGCCCGCTTTTGTTTGCATTCATCATTAAACCAGCGTTGTTTGATCTTGTCTTCTGATAAGAAACACTGATTTTTCGTATTACTAACTCGTTTGAAATACGGTTCACCGCGTGTATTAATAAAGTTAGTGAATATCGATACCAATAGATCTGGGTCGCAGCGTGAGTTAACGCCTGACTGCAAACTGTGCTCTAAATCTTGGACCCCACCCGCTATATCTTGTAAAAACTGGTCTTTAAACTCCGATTTCCACGCAAAGTGTATGCGCGGATTATTTTCACCGTTATCACTCAAATTGTTCGCGTTCAGAGCAAATGTCAGTGGGGCATGGTTGGAAAATTCGTTAAAATCGTGGACTTTAAAGTCGGCTATATCTTTAAAATGCTTGTATGATGTTAAGAGGTAGTCGACTGTACTTTCCCCATTATTTGTATAGCAAGTTAATTTACCGATGCCTTTATCTTTAAAAAGTCTACCATTTACTATTCTGATATAAGTAGATTTACATAAATCTAGTAGATAGTCACCGAATCTGTTTGAGCCTCGGTCACAGGCTGACCGTTGGAGTGGAGTGTCTATTTCTAAAAAATCAATATCACAAAGGTTTCGATCATTGACAATAAAATCGGCCTTATGTCCGGTCCTGGCGTTTGCATCGCCAGTAATAAATACTTTGCCTCTATTATTGAAAAAAGTAACATCTGATTCTAATTTTGAGAATAAATCTTCCTCATACATATCATGAACAACTGAATTTTCTGGTGGAATATATATAACTGCTAAATATATATCGGAATCATTTTTAAAATATGTTTTATCAAGTTTAAGCCATACTATACAATCTAAATCATTTCTTACTAATGAAACTCCTTTTCGTATAGTGTCTTTTACGTATATAATAATCCCGCCGCTGGAACGTTTCGCTCTGCGATGTTGGTAGCGTCTATATGAGTGTATTGGTCTACTATAACCATTGAGGTCAATAATAGATTTATTGTTAGTCCATGACTCTGTTAGGCAAATAATGTCATGTTGGCACAGGAATGAGGTGAATTTCAAATCACTCCGTTTTGAAATAGTTAATCCCTCAATATTCCATGAGACGACGTTTATAGCACTCCCACTAACGGCCTATTCACTATAAAGCTTTTTGTTGATGTACAGTTTGTCAACCCTTATGAAGGCTTCTTTTCCTTCCCCGCGTGCCGCTTTCATGATCGGAACAAGTTTTCTTCTTTTTTCCATGACTTCCGGTGGGTATTGTTCTGCCACTCCATAGCTGGTCCCTTTAAGGTTCTTGGAAGCTTTTTGGACTCTTTCTTTGTCCGGGTAGAAGGCAAATTTGGCGACGATTGGCCTTACTTTTTCGGGTCGATAGGTGCCGATCCTATGGGCTCTGTGGATTTTTATTTCTTCTTTTGCATTTTGTAGCTTTAGATTATTTTCAATAAATTTCAAGATAGTGTTTTCACAGTTTTCTCCCTTTTCCTCGGGAATGCGAAAGAATAGTAGATTGTCCCGCATACTTCTACATTTGAGGTCTGTTATTTCTGCTTGCAGACGTGATTCTTTGGATATATGACTCTCTTCTGATGTTTTCATTTCGTTGAATTTCTTCAAGATTGAGTCAAACTGCTGTTGTTGTTTTGTAATGTCTCCAATAGCACCGCCACTGAAATCACATGATTTTTCAACGTCCTTGATTTTCACCTCAATATCGCTAATCCTCTTGTCCAGTGTGTCTACTCTCGAAGTTATAGCCGAAACGCACGATTGGATTTTATCCAGTTGTGCCAATTTATTGTCCATTGAATTCAATCTGTCTAAAATCGAGGACAAAATGGCTTGGTTAGGCGAGATTGGCGAGATTGGAGTATTGGGTGTCATGAAATTCTGTCCATGGAACGATGGTGTACCCATTACATATTGGCCCAACGGTACACTGTGTATTTGTGAACAATTAAAAAGCTGACTTGCCTGCAATTGATCATTTTGATTGTATCCAGTTGTACACTGAGCACTTTGCGCCATTTTGTCTCCTTTGTCTCCTTTGTTATCCTTTTTAGCGGTCTGTTTTATGTTAGTTTGTCCGTTATCCGGTGAATCCTTCGACTTTTTTCGTTTTCTCGTCATGAAGCTTTGATAGATAAATACACTTGTTGATTTAATTCCACTCTAATACACTTTTGATGAATATAAAACCACAAAAAACTTATTTTACTTTTTCCAGTTAATTTTTTTCCGCCATGTTCACGCATGCGCAATTTTTAAATTTAATAGAAAAGTGGCTATAAGGTTACTAAAACTTGAAAATGCAAACAAAGTAATCAGAAGCATAAAATATCATGCCATTTTAACTGTTAATACAGTTTTACCACTCAAGGTGCAATTTTTTTTCCAGTAACGCTTGACAAAAGTTTTTAAATGTCAATTTGACTATTGATATTGTCATGATTCCAACTATGTAGACACCTTCTAACAAATTACCCAGGTGGGTATGCGTTCTAGTTGGCTCCTATGTTAAATTAAATCTTCAGTGAATCAATACCTTTCGAGTTAATGAATTATTGTATTAAAGTTACCGTCCATCGGACACATTTTAAGTAATGCTTAAATAGCACATTCTGTTAAAAAAATAACAAAGATTATTGAATGCTTAAGTATGTTAATCGTAAAAATAACGAATATTATTTAATAAAAATGATTACGTTTATAAGAAATATATAGCACTATGATTCTTTTCGAAAATACTTGATCCGTTTACAAACTTTATATAGTTTATGTGCTCCTAAGTACTGATTCGATTAACACATGATGTCAACTATTAAATTAATACACGTCAGTATTTGACTGATTTAAATGTGTTTTTGTTCAACCTTCTCACGACATACTGAATGTGAGCTACTGTGGTCACTCTATATCTGGCACCCGTCGTCGTCAATCATGCAATGTGCGATGTAAATTGTTAGCCTATTACCATTGCAGATGTTACGTGTATATGTTGTTTTCAATCTTGATACATTTTTTCACGGGGTTTATCTGGACATTATAAAGGCCATGTTGCAATTTGGAGTATATGTTTCCGAAACCATTCGCCAAGTGGAATCATGGAGCAAGAAAAAATTCATTTAAGAGCCACAGTTTTGATTCAATCACTATGAAACTGGGTCCGAGTGCTTATCATTACATTACTGTAACTAAATCATGTTTGAATCTGGAGTGTGTGTCCAAACCATAGGTAAAAGATCGCACCAAAGGGTAATTTTGAAACCGCCGTAGAGGCCAAACTGATGACTCAATATTTACGGAACGTTGTCAGAATTTTTAGATCGACAAATTCTAGAATTAAATCGAACTTTGATTTCAAATGTCCAAAAACTAGGTCGCTAAGACACATTGTAGAAAACAAAACGTGTTACTTATCAAGAAGCTATATTAATGACTCACTCTTAATCAAACTTGGTATGTTTGTAAATCTTAACAATTTAATCAAAATACAAGAAAACCATGTCAAATTGTAGTACTGTTACTACTAAAGAACACGCTTATGTTGATGACACTTTGAACTCAATCGAAAGCTTTATAGCAAACATGGCCATCTTGTTTGTATTATGGTCGATAAGATGATCATCAGAATCGGTTTCTGTAACAGGTATCTCTCAACTAACCAACTAACTAAGACCAACTAACGTACAACAAATAACAAGACCGGTTTTGATGTATTATTTATTTTATGCCATTATAAACCAAAGGAATAAATCGTCGATTCGAAGTTTGTACCGTCTTTTTGTTATCTCAATGTCCTCAAATTTTGCATAATGATTACTGTTAGAGAGTACATCATTTTAAACGTTAGTCATATATTATTTGTAGTTAAAGATATTGTTTTTAGTGAAAAAACTTAATTGTTTAAATATGTTTTGTGATCTCGATGTCCTCCCCGGTTAAATAATTGTTCTCGTACGATCACTTTCGAAAAATAATTAATTTTATTTGTTAGCAATTGATCAGTTCTTGTAAAAGATATTGTAAAACATAACAGTAAGAGTAATTAAACGTTACTTTCGATTTGACGCACCGGTGCAGATTGAGAATTTTCAATAGGCTTACGTCCTCGACTACCGTCTACAGATTCCAATACCGCATCTTGCCTAAATATACGACGAAGTATATTAAAGACAGCATTCCGAAATTCGACGTTCTTCAATGCGTATATTAATGGGTTCCAAACACAAGCTGTCTTGGCAAACATTGGTGCAAATATAGCCACAGTTGGAGACAAGTTAGAAACGTCGTTGAACATTGACCACATAGATAAAATGGCGTATGGCGACCAACCAGCAAAATATCCCACTGAAAAAAGGAAGAAATATTATAAAGTTATGTGTGTGGTGTTTATCGCCTTCGCGCAAATGAACGAACTACAGATCGAATTACTGTCTTCAAAAGTCGTTAAGTGTATTTATTGATTAATAATAATGATCCAATAAACTGTTATTTTCAAATCGATTTAATAGCAAGTATAACTGTTACAGTTATTTAGCTTCTGTTTTATAGAAAATATGAAAACAGTCCAAACATAAATTAAAAGTGTGTTTTATTGTCAAGCATTGGTCTCTTAGACTTGATTTGAAGAGATACATAAGCGTTTCCAAACTACAATCGAAACGTCCATTCTGAACAAACTGATTAGAATCAGATGTATGCGAAGTAAAAAGCGAATCTCATCGATCATAAGGAACGCTGACAATGCCACGTGGATTTCCAATGGTCGAGTCGCTGTAATGTTTATCCTTTTTATCCTGTGCTTCCGTACCTTCAACAAATATTGGGTTTTGACTCAATATAAAACATCCTTGTATCGATTTTTCATTTATAATTAGGTAGGTAGAGAAAATAATAAACAATTTAACTCCCTTGTTTGTTAAGTTTCTCTATTTCGAACAGTACTTCAGTTATACCACGGCTCAATCGACATATTTACCTTGGTGAGTTTGTTTACCAGTACTATACAGATTATACAGTCCAAATTTGTGTGAATATTTAAATATATTTATTTAAAAATACTTAAAAGCTATCCTCTTAGAGACAGTTTTAAAACTGAAGGCCTAGTTGTATAGAATATGTCACGGATGATGATAATAACGATGATGATATCGATGACGATGATGACTATGAAGATGAAGAAGAATAAGAAGAAGAAGCGGAAGAAGACGAAGAAGACGAGGAAGAAGACGAAGAAGATGAAGATGAAGAAGAAGAAGAAGATGATGATGATGGTGATGATGATGATGATGATGATGATGATGATGATGATGATGATGATGATGATGATGATGATGATGATGATGATGATGATGATGATGATGATGATGATGATGATGATGATGATGATGATGATGATGATGATGATGATCTCAATTACGTATTTCATATTCGATCTGTGACATGAAAGGTTTAACAAGTCTATTGGTTTCAAGCTTCGGAACGTGTTATCACGATGACATTCCGAAATAAACAAACAAAACGTGTAAATCTATAGGAATGGAATGAAAAACAACATTATCGGCTTAAATTACTGGAGGTAAATACCTCGACATCAACGACACGATTTTAATAAAATAAATGGGAGTGGCAACCGGCTGTTTCTCTATGTTTACTTAACTAGAAATACGACATGCCCGGCTTAGTGATAACGAAGTAAACGAAGAACAAATCATTGTTTTAAGTACGCGTAGTACATAGTCTAATTAACGATTTCGGCATGCAACGTTAATAGGCCTTAAAATACTGCGCCCCATAATCTGGTATGTAAGGTGTATCGGGTATTTAATGATATATCCAGTATGTTTTGCGCAACTTCTGACGATTGTAACAAACACTAAATATGAATGAATATTATATGTACTTTTGTAGAAATAATTGAAAGTTCGTTATCTTTGTTTCTACATTTTGAATTTTGCTGTACTTGTTCTTATAATGTAGAGTGTTAAAACTTCATTCATTCCATTTTTTAATATTTCTCTTACACTTAAAAACTTAAAAACTCTGATCACTGTCAATTCAATATTTATTTGGTGGCTTAACTTTTATTATTTCTAAAATAAAAATAATTTATAATTAATATTGTGAATTATGAATTATGAATTATGAATTATGAATGATTAATTATTAATTATTAATTATTAATTATTAATTATTAATTATTAATTATTAATTATTAATTATTAATTATTATTTATTATTTATTATTTATTAATTATTGATTATTAATTATTAATTATTAACAAACCAAACGTTTTATTTTATAACATATTATTAAAAAATATCGATAGACATATTTAAATGAAGTATATGCTATGATGGCTAAAGCATATAAAATAGACTTGTCTAATTATACATCACACATCTTATGCAATTAAATAAGTAAGCTCCGTAAATGTTTAAACCATCTATCGTTAGCATGCCGTACCCAGTTTGGTGTATGCTGTATTTGCAGTTTCTTCATATATGTACATGCTTCATGAAAATGAGTTAGTTAAATTTGAATTGACGTGAATAAATAAGCGTACAATGTTCTCGTATTCGTAAAACTCTGTGTAAACGACATTTTTAGTTGATTTAACATTAGCAATAGATAGGCTTCTCACGAATGTTTCAAAATACACCTACCCTTAAAAACCATTTTTTATCTATAAATAAGGCATTTACCTTTACAAATATACCAGCGTAGCTCACGAAGATAACTGTCGCAGAAACACAGAAAATCATGGTATACAGTGCGTAATTATATGACCTCACAGAGGAATCTTCGTTCCTCCAATCTGGACCACAAGTTTGACGGCTGGGCTCAATTTTAAAGTTACCCCACCCTACCAAAGGAGGAGTTGCCCGCACAATCCATACAAATAAGATAGCACCAATATAATTACACAATGGAATGGGGTAATTTTCTTTGAAATGCTAAAGTTCATAATGACGATGAAGCGGTCGACAGCTATCACCGCGAGAATTGTCATTTTGACAACGTCAATAACAGTCATAATGAAGCCGTGTGATAAACACATAACTTCGCCGAAATCCCAAAGCCCTCGGAAGCAGGGTATGATAATGAAGGGATATCCTGTAATGATCATAACCAGATCACCCACTACACAACCCATAATAAAAACATTCAGGTGCGTCCGAAGTCTAGGGGTCGACTTAAAAGTGAACAACACAGCCGAGTTTAATAAAAGTCCACATAACATCAGCAACACAAACACAACCCCGAGAGCTATTTGACGATTATCACCTGATTGCGATTCTTTTCCAATTGATTCGTTAAAATCGTTGCTCGGGTACATAGTTGTGTATTTCAACGCTACGCCGCTAGTAAGGTTATACTTAAACAAAAAAATGTTAGGTGTTAGAAATAGCGCGAATTTAAAAGATTTATTCTTCGAAATGCACAATTTACCAGTGTTAATATTCGCAATATATATTATCCTTTCGTTTATATAGTCAGATTGTTCTTGCTTTAGTTATTATGTTCACGTTCAAACTTCAAATGATCGGTACAATTCAGACAACTTGTTTTTTTAACGCCACAAAAGAAAAACTACCGATGCACTTTTATCTTCTTTGAAGCCGTATTGATGTAGAGTTATGTATAATTATGTGTTCGGCACCTACTAATGTTCTTTGCAAAATATATACCAATACCAATAATCTTGTGGACGTGCAATTCATCAGCCTTAAGCTGTGATCAAATCAATAGTATAGGAAAATGCCATATTGAGTATTTTGTCGGCTTTCCAATCACTGTGACAAACTAAGCAAACTGAACATACCAGAATACGAACACACAAATATTTTAACAAACAAACAAATATTGTTATACCAGAATACGTGTTTTTGCATCACTTGCAAAATGTCGTCAATTTGAGACAAAAGACACACTATAATAATTCAATCACGTTATTAACCCATTTATGCCTAGTAGGCTCTCACATCCTTCTCAATCGGATCAATTTATTTAAACAATTAGGGATGTCTAGTATATTAATTTCTATATTAAGAATATTTCTTACAGAAATTTCTTCAAGCAAACAGCGCAGACCCTGATGAGACGCCGCATCACGCGGCTTCTCATCTGGGTCTACGCTGTTTGCCAAGGCCTTTTTTCTAGACGCTAGGCATAAATGGGTTAAAGATCGTATTAATATATTATAGACAGACAGACAGACAGACATAGTTTATTCAGACTTATACAATAGTACATCGTCTTAATACTAAAAATACACATCATATTCTGTTACGTGAATGCGAATAATAACATAACATTATATAACATAAAATCAATACAAATAAACATAATCTACGGTAAGAACACGTAAGTTCTAACGAGGGGTGGTGAAATCTATTCAACAGTATTATTTAGGATTGTATTTCTTACAACTAGAGCTTCTTTTATATATTTGCATACATTGGAAATTACTAATCTATCACAAGAAACTAATAATATGTGAAATTAATACACAGATGGGTTAATAAAAAATGTATTACTTATATATTTTTTTCTTAAATCAATGTAACATCGGCATATACATATAAAATGATATTCGTCTACTAAATCAGTGTCATTACAACATAAACAATATCGTTCATTACGTGGAATATTGTGTTGGGCATATCTACCAGTTTGAATTCTCAACGGATGTGCAGAGACTCTTCTTACAAAAAAATAAACGCAGACGTCTAGGAAGTAAGTCAAAATATTCTTCATATTCAAAAGAGGTTTTAAAAACTTTATACATATCTAATACAGGACTGCTATTCAGTTTACCATACCACTCTTGTCTAAAATTGTCAACAAGTCTACATTTGAATTCTCTAATAAAACTATTTATTTGCACAACATTTGGATTTTCAAATACATAACCAAATCCATAATTATTTAACATGTTCTGACATGTGTGACCCAATTTGTAAAACCTTTATTACAATCGTTTAAAGCTTGTTTGTAAACAATTTGCATAATAATATTTTCACTGGTTAAAATTGTAAACAAATATTTTATATTTTTTACACACCTGTTTACATACAATGGATATCTACCTAATTCTCCATAAACAGCAACATTACATGTATTTATTTTAACCTGAAGTATTCGTTTGCAAAATTTTAAATGTATGAGTTCAATGTCATCTGACTTGTTAAAACCCCATACTTCTGCGGAATAATTTAATATGGAACCCACAGGAGTCAAACAAATGACATAATATTTTTGGTTTAATATCGAAGTCATGACATTTTATCAACAATGTATTCATGGCTTTAAGGGCTTTACCAACCAAATGTTCTTGGTTTAATTTAAAACTTCCAGTATAATTTAGTACTGTGCCTAAATAATTAAAGTTATCAACAACTTCAATATCATTACCATTGTATGCCCATTTTTTATTTTGTTTGAAACCTCCTCTCTTCCGAAACACAATAATTTTCGTTTAAGCAGTGTTAACATTTAAACCCCAAGAATTGCAGTATACATACAATCTATCTAAATGTGACTGGACTTCAGCAGGTGACTTGCCTTAAATGGCTATGTCATCAGCAAATAATAGTAAAAATCATCGTAATATCATCTATACTAAAACCAGAGTTAATGTTGTCTTGTAGGTACAGTTCAAGATCTTCAACAAATAAAGAAAACAAAATCGGCGACATAACTTCACCTTGCCTCAGTCCAACCGCATAACTAAAATAATCTGAATAGGATGAACATGCTTTAAAACGCGACTTAACATTTGCATACCTATCCTTCACTATTCTAAGCAATTTACCTTGTATACCAGACTTAAACATTTTCAACCTTAATGCATTGCAGTATATACTATCAAAACATTTTAACCTATCGACGTATATAAAATACAAACGTTTATTTTCATTTAAATAATTTTGAACAATCGACATCAAGATATAAATAGCATCAACAGTTGAATATCCTTTCCTAAATCCGAACTTCGCATCCGAAATAATAGTGTTTTCGTTGCAAAACGTTTCAATTCGTTTGTTTAGGATAGTAGTAAATAATTTTGAAAAGCAACTAACTGAGGTAATGCCTCTATAGTTATTTACATCATTAACAGCACCTTTTTTATGCAAAGGGATTATAACACCTTCTGTCCATTTATCGGGAAAAAAAGCCCGATACAAGAATACCGTTAAAACATCGCACAAATGTGCTGACAATATATCACTGCATTCAAGACAATAGTCATTTAAAATACAATCAATACCTGACGATGTATTTCGTTTTAAATGTTTTATTGCATTGTTAACTTCTTCAACAGATATAGGTACATCAAATTCTGGGAATACAGAATTTTCTAAGTTAAAATTATTGTGTAAACAAAAATCTTCTGCTTCATTATTACAAAAATCAGACTCATTGTTACTAAACTTTTCGAAAAATTGTGTAAATTCTTCTAAGGATATTTAATTTTTTATGGAATTATTTTTTTATTTGAAAAATTTCCAAAAATCTATGGGTTTGTGTTGTTTTAAATTTTCTATCTCCAACATTTTTTGCCGATTGCAACAGGCTTTCTTCTTGCGGATTAAGGTTCATGTAGAGGCTTCATTTTGAAAAATGTGGGACCCCTAGCATTGAACTCAAATTTGACTAAAGGAAGAGTGCCACATTGAAAATGTATACATATATGCTTGAAAGGATGTTTTTCCTTCAAACTGCTACCAATTTTGTACATCAACGTATCATAACATCCACAAAATCAATCAAACTACAAAGCGATTTTAACACTAAAATATACATTATTTTCAAAAATCTGAATCATGTTTATTCCACGTATTTCGGCGGAAAATTATATAACTAGTGAATAATATCGACATTGACGAGGGCAAGTTACGCTTAAATAGTAAAAAAAGTTTACATATCTAAAAATATCAAAACTCGAACACATGTCATTTCATCACCATGGGGGCAGCCATTTTTAAATTAATAAAATAGAAAGAAACATGCTAAAAACTCACTCATCGCCTAATTGACATTCCAAACGGTTGACGATGACAAATGCATTGGATTGTAATCTTTCCTTTGATGTTTGCAAACTGCACGATCAGACCTCATAAACACTCAAAAGAATTACTATGTAAGAAGCATTTCACCAATGTTTACAATCGCTGTCGAATCACTGTACTTATATTATTGCGCATAAAATAGTACGCTTACAGACTGACAGAAAGATCGATACATAACTCCGTTCAATTCATCACGGTATACAATTCTATCAATAATATATAATAATACATCGCTTTAACAATCTAAAAGTAGAAATAATTCTTTTAAACGGAGTTTTTAATAACGAAAGTGAAAACAACGGAAGTTGGATGGATATTCTGTAAGATGCACTTCGGCTCCAGAAAAACAAAACAAATAAACTAAAAAGGTCGTGTGGGGGACAATTTCCAGCTGGAAAATATTTGCAATAGGGTAAGTGATGATATCTCTGCGTGGTCATTTCTGTTATTTAGTGCGATCTCTTGCTGATTAATGTTAATAGCTGTTTTACTAGTACCACACAATTGTCAAAATAAGTACATGTGTTTTCTCAGGTATGTGTATACACATACCCGGTTTTCTCACCACTGCACGTGGTTTCGACCGATTTGTTTTGCACGTTTTTCTACGGATCACAGCGATGGCCACGCTTTCAAAATGGGTAGAAGGAATCGAACTATAAAATCAATAGTTTTGCCAATTTCTTTATTTCTTTACAATTTTATATGTCGTCTGCAATGTATTTCAATTTGAGATGGTGTAAAATTTGCAATTTGGTTGAGAGGTAAATAACAAAATTGTTAAGCCTTTGAAATATAATTGTGACTCTTATTAGCCACCGTACCTGGATTTTTAAAAAGTAGTTACGTTTTAGTTATTTTTAGAACTTTGTTTAGGATATTTATCCAAAAAAGGCAGTTGAATAAAAACTCATTTGTTGTTTTATGGCAATTATTTTCTGTGAAATGTTGCTAACTTGACCTTGTATATGTATATAGCTTTGTATTTATTCAACTTAAGGTAGTGCATATCCTTCCTAACTTTAGATTGAGATTTTGTAAATTAGTGTAAAAATGTATTGGTTTTAAACCAAAATATGAATAAAGCACACAAATATTGAATGTCAAAAATGTGTTTATGTTATTCTATCCGTCTTAAGCTTTAAAATGATATATAGTTTGACCATATTGTACCAAATTCAATGAAGAAAAACCAAAGAGAAGTTTTAATGAAATTTATCCCCCCCATGAACCTTAAGTCTTTATAATACCTCTTACTTGTGCATAAACGTTCTCTGTTTATATCTGATTAACTTGAGTTAAAAATACGTAAAGCGTCATTGTACAAATGTTGTGCATTAATGCACTCGTGATCAAACCAATCAGCATTCTTTACACCGCTATTGGCACGGAAACTAGGATTTGTTTTGTAAACACATGTTTTTGAGAATAACGGATCAGCAACACTGCGGATTGTTTCAGTAAATCTATGTAAAATGTCATTAATTGACGCTCTACTTGAACAATCAATATTTTCTACAATAGAATTAAATACATGTAACATACAAATAATACCTGAACGAAATTGGCTACGTAACGCATCGTTCCACTTATATTTAACATCGCTGTAAGACTTATACTCAGACGATGCGTTATCACATAATACTGAAAACTGTAATGGGGCGTGATCACTAAATACGTTAAAATCATGCACGGTAAAATCTAAAATACTTATAAAGCTGTATTCATTTGCCAATAAATAATCGATTACAGAAGTACCGTTAGTTGAATAAAAAGTTAGCTTACAGCTATTCTCAACCATTAACAATACGCATACACGTAGATTTACATAAATCTAGTAATTTTACTCCATGATTATTCAATGAACTATCTGCTGAGGCCCCAACAGAGGCGTTGTCTGGATAGTAATCTACATCATTATTAACAGTATTAATTTTATCATGTACAATATAATCACATTTATTACCAACTTTACTATTGAGATCGCCAGCAACAAAAACTTTACCAAATTCAGAATAATAAGAGATATCATTTTCTAAAATTTCAAATAAATCCATATTAAATGTGTTATATACTGGAGAGTCGTGTCCCCAGATATAAGTTGCACGAATATAAAAATCATCAGAGGTATGAAAAAATGTGTGGTCTAATTTTAGCCAAACAATTGTTTCATAATGATTTTTTTACAATAACAAAACCATCAGCTAATTCTTCTTTAATATATATTACAATGCCAACGCTATTTCTGGGAGATTAACAGTATTAATTTTATCATGTACAATATAATCACATTTATTACCAACTTTACTATTGAGATCGCCAGCAACAAAAACTTTACCAAATTCAGAATAATAAGAGATATCATTTTCTAAAATTTCAAATAAATCCATATTAAATGTGTTATATACTGGAGAGTCGTGTCCCCAGATATAAGTTGCACAAATATAAAAATCATCAGAGGTATGAAAAAATGTGTGGTCTAATTTTAGCCAAACAATTGTTTCATAATGATTTTTTTACAATAACAAAACCATCAGCTAATTCTTCTTTAATATATATTACAATGCCAACGCTATTTCTGGGAGATTTTTTATGCTGAAATTTTCTTAAAAAAAGTTAAAAGACATGTAACCACTCAAATCAATATCACTAGAGCTATTCGTACAAGATTCATACAAAAAACATATATCATGATCACTTAAAATACTTACAAAAGAAGGATTACTTTTCTTGCAATCTGTAAGACCATATACATTCCACGAAAGAATGCCAATTTCTCCCCCGTCGTGTCCCTAGTCACGCACTGATCGCCCGTCGACGTACAGGGTGTCATACGCGATCCACGATCGCTTGCCTTTTGCTCTTTCCTCTTTCATCTTGGGAAGCATCTTCCTACGTTTTGCAACCACTTCCGGTGGAAACTGTTCGTTAAATCCTGTCCCATTGAGATGCTTCCACTGCCGTCTCACTATTTCCTTGTCTTTGAAAAAAGAAAACTTGGCAATTATTGAGCGAAATTTCCCACGGGTATGTTCCCCCGGCGATCTATGAACTCGCTCGAACTTAATTGTGTCCGCCGTTTCTTTTGCAATATTTAGAGCCTCGTTAATGTGCTTTCTAAGTATCGACTTCGTGACCTCAGGCGTCTCTATGTCCACTTCCGGTACGCCAGTGAATACATGGTTGTTCCGCATACTTTGCGATTTCATGTACACGAAGTCGTCCCGAAGGCTGTCGCGCTCCCGTTCAAGGCCGTCGATCCTGCTAGTGACCTGTGCCGCCGCAATGACCGCTTCCTCTGTGACGTGTTCGAGCCTCGACACGCGCTCGTCAATCTTTTTGACTCTATCGTCAAGAGTCAACCAAAGGGTTTTAATGTCCTTTTCCATTTTTACCATACGCTGATCAATGTTGTCTAGACATTGTAATTTTTGCTCAACTGCAGTAAGTCGCCCACTTATTACTCCTAGAGCACTCATAACATCCTGCAATGTTGGTTGAGAGCCGGCCATGGTGGTATCATTTGGCGCTTTGCAGGATTCGTGGTTATTTAGAAACACGCTTGTGATTGATATATCACTGACTTCTTCGCCATATAATACAGAGTTTGTAAGACCAAGAAAATCACTTACTGAAAAAGAAGTGTCTGAAATCTGTTCCTCGCTTGACGGGCCTCTTTGTGTTGATATCTTTTTATTGTTCAGATTTACACTGTCATTTCCACTACTATTCCTGTCTTTCCTTTTATTATTTTTATTTCGACCCATCAGAAATTACATCAAGTAATATTTATCCGCACATTACGAATAAAATAACACCACGATATATATTTAAATCCAAATTTATTTCTAAATCCGACACAGCGAAAAAAAAACACGTATGTTTTGCGCGCAATCACGTGACATCTAAAGAAGAGATACTGGTGTAAAATATGAAGAGATACTGGTGTAAAATATTTTCATCGATAACAACAAAGTAACACGATATGGTATATTACTTATATGATACATTCATGCAATTACCATTTTACCTCCCTTTCCTTAAAGGGGCCTTTTCACGTTTTGGTAAATTGACAAAATTAAAAAAAGAAGTTCAGATTCGTAAATTTGCGTTGAAAATACGGTATTTGTGAGGAAACATTTAGACTTAACATTTACCATGCTCTAAAATATCCATTACAATTATATTTTTACGATTTAAAAACCTGAAAATTATAAAGCGTTGCAACGCGAAACGATTGAATACTTCGGAGAGTTCTTTTGTTGTCGTTATATTTTTGTGAAACTACAAGGATTGCTTATATAAAATATAAAATACATCACTCATTGTATGAGCATGGATTGCCGAGTTGTCTAAGCGGTAGACTTTTACTCCAGGACTTCAGGGGTCAGTGGTTCGAGCCCCGTTGAGGGTTACTTTTTTATAATTTTATTTTTGTTTTTTTTACTGGAACTTTTTAGATCCACTGTTTACATTTATCAATATAATAAAGCATTTCATGACAAACTTAATACATGCCAATATCTGTGAAAGGCCCCTTTAATCCAAACTGAGCATCCGATATCTTATAAATGTCAGTACTAAATTGTCCAGTGTATTTTGATATAGTAAGTATTAACAACTAACTTACGAAATAGACAAAACGTCTAAGATGTTATATCTCCATAATAACTTGTATTTGCTATATTAGCTTTATTGTTTTGTCAATATAATATAAGTCCATTTATAAGGAAAACTTATAAGCAAAACTTTGAGTTCGAACTTCATAAATATCAGAGATGAGGGCCTATAATACCCATGTTTTCGAAATAAAAATTGTATTAAGCAAATTGGCCTAACCACATGCATCACTAGATTATAGAAGACGGACGGAATTAAAAATTTAATCGATATGAGTAGGTGCGTTAATCTGGAATTGCAACATCACTGGAATCAAAATCATTTTCTCCTCGTCATCATTTGAGCATAGCGACATGTTATTTCCAAAAGAAGAACAATGTTTTTAAAATTTACATAGAAAATGTTCTAATTTCTCTTTTCTTATTTTGTTTAAAATTGCTTACTTTGAATTTCAAATGCATACGATTTTCTTATTCACATATTTCAGTAATTTTCAATATTCGTTTCTTTTATTCTATTTAAAAATAAGTCGCGCTCTGTGAACAAAAAGAGGTTTTAATGCATGTGCGTTTAGTGTAATCCCAGATTAGCATGTGGATTCCGCAGTTGCCGACGTTTACTAATTATAATATTATTATCAACTTTTAAAGCTTTAAAATAGTGTTAGTTTGTAAGTTTAAAAGCAGTCAATGTCAAGCCAGTCCGCATTCTTAAAGTGGGATACATCGTTTAAACTAAGTTTCATATTCAGTTTTTGTTTAAAAACCGCGGAAAGCTACTTCATGCAAAATCGTTTTTAATTTATTTAGTAATATATTAACACATTTCCTATTCCATATAACAATGTTATCATTATTTGTTTAATTATTCAGCTCCTCTAGACAAACGATAATAACTCTTCTGACCATTTCATTTTTATCGAAATTACATTAATGTCACGTTATCAGCACTAAACTCCGAAGTAAAAGTATATTTCGCATGAAGGGTAGAAGTAATTGGTGTGTGGTCGCAGTGCACATCTAGATCATGAATTGCAAAGCTGCAGATGCGCGAAAAACATCATTCTTTAGTGAGAAGATAATCAACAACAGGCGACGATTGTTGTGATATAAATCCAAAATGCTCAGTTTATCGAAAATAACCATTAAGAATGCGTATAATGGTTGATTTACCAAGTTGAATAAATGAAATGCCATGGCAATTTACAAATATATCATAGGGCGTATCTTAATTTTAAATATCTTTTAGTATGTTTTAATGATAAAAATGTCTTTAAGTAGAATGAAAACTTGGTTTTTATAAATGTTGTAGTCATATCAAATGTAAAGTTTTAAAATGTATAGTCTCTAATACGATATTTATGACTGGTTACATTCATGTCATATCGTTATATTGTATGTGTAAATTGTAGTATAAACATGCAATGTGATTGAGACTTTAATAAAATATTTGTTTGTTTTGTTTGTTTGTTTTACGAGACACGACACAGCAGTGAATCGTGATTATAATTAACCCATTTATGCCTAGCGTCTAGAAAAAAGGCCTTGGTAAACAGCGCAGACCCAGATGAGACGCCGCATGATGCATGATTTCTGCAAGAAATATTCTAAACATAAAAATGAATATACTAGACATCCCTAATTTTGGAAATAAATTGATCCAATTTAGAAGGATGGGAGAGTCCACTAGGCATAAATGGGCTAATATCATCAGTAAAATCTGACACTCTCATGAGTGTCATGTCTACATTAATCAGCGTATAATCTGTTGAATCTTCATCCGCAAAAGCTACACACATAAGCATCTTTGCCATGATGAACGAACTTTTATTTAGGCCATGCTTTGTTTGTTTAATGCATGTGCGTAAAGTGCCGTCCCAGATTAGCCTGTGTAATCCGCACAGGCTAATCAGGAACAACACTTTCCGCTTGTATGATTTTTCCGTTTGAAGAATGTCTCTTCTTAGCAAAACCCAGTTTAAGCGGAAAGTGTCGTCCCTGATTAGCCATGTGCGGACTGCACAGACTTATCTGGTACGACACTTTGCGAACATGCATTAAACTCCTTTGTTCGATGTGCATGTGCTGGAGTGAGCACTTTGAACATAAGACGGGTTGTTCAGGAGGTTTTTTGCAGCATAAGCGAGACAGGAACTTCATAAGCAAAAAGGCTGTCTGGGCGGATCTTCGCGACTCTCCATATGGTAGCTGGTTCCAGGCTCTTGTGAACTTCTTTGAAAAATGAAAAATCTGTATGTTGTTCAAGCCTCATTCGCCAGTGACTGGTTTCGTGTTGGCGCACTGCCTTTTTACATACTGATTTCCATTTCTCTTTTGACGGGAATACACTGTTGGTTTAAAAGCTCGTTAAATAGTCTTCAAGGTGATATTTCTGCAGAATGTTCACAATTATCCGGAATGAAGCCAATTTTTCGGTTTTCTCACAGGTCAAACTGACACAGTCTAAGAATGAATAGTGTATGACACGGTTCGTCTGAAGGGGCGTGGCATAGTGAGCCAAGGAACGCTAACTTTTGTTTATATTGTTAGCCGGATCGATAAGCGCTTTGATGGATGTCACTCCTGCAAGGCCGAGCACCATGTCCGAGCGCGTAAGGTGGGGGAGCCCTTGGGCACGTTTCAAACAAAAGTGGTGGGCTACCTCGAGTTGTTGCATGTCGGCATTGGAGATACTGTTCCACAGCTCGCAGCCAAAAAGCGCCTTGGGAATGACTGCGGTATTGTACAGCTTAATCGTGGTGTTTGGGTCTGCTCCGGACCTTCCGGACACTTTCTGGGAGAAGGAAAGGAACGTGCCTCAAATTGTCTGTCAATGTCGTAGGGATATTTTCCACTGATCGACTGGATTATACCTAGATGTTTGTTATTTGCCGCTTCAGGTATTGGTGTTGAGTCGTATAAAATCTGGAGGGGGTACCGCTTGGTCCGTTTTCGGTCCATGATCATAACGGCACATTTGCGAGCGTTGTCCGTGAAGCGCCACTTGTTGGCGCATGAGTTGCACTTCTCTACCAATTCGTTTAAGCCGCGACAGGAGAACCACGTCATCGGCTTGGTTTGGGGAGCATAAAAACAGGTCGCCGATCTGAAAGCCGTATGGAGATGTCGTGAGTTCGTTTAGCAGGTCGTTTATGTAGACGATGTAAAAGAATGGTGCACATATGCTGCCCTGTTCAATCGGAAAGGGTTCCGAGACATATCCACGTGAGAGTATGCGACTGGTGTAGTTTTGAAGTGACTCAAATATTACTCCGAGTACCTTCCCACGGACGCCAAGCTGGTAGAGTTTAAAAACCAGCCCTTTGATCCAGACTTTGTCGAAGTCTGACTGAGCATCGAGATAACACGCGTAGAGACTGCTTCCACGTTCGCAGCAGTAGACGCGAGCCTCTTGTAGCATGTATGATACCATTTTGCAGTTTTTGTTTTTGTGGAACCCGTATTGTAGTTTATTGAGTTGAGACCATGCTGAGATGTTTTCTATGCGTTTCATTAGCACCTTTTCAAATAGATTTGCGACCACTGGAATAAGAGAAATAGCCCTATAGCTATTAGGGTCAGTCGGTTGCTTCAACTTTATGCAGGGTGACAATAAGACCATGTTTGAAACCGTTAGATACTTGGCTGTGGGTCAATATCGAGTTGAAGACATTGACAAGACACTCTGTTAAGGTTGGGCCGCCATATCTCAGGTATTCATATGCGATGTTATCGAGTGATGCGCTTTTGTTGTTTGGTAGTTCTTTGATTATTTGATCCAATTCCGTTACGTGTGTTTCGTAGGCAAATTCTGTGTAGTCATTATCGACGTCTGGTGTTTTAAGGTACTCGGCTACTGAATTAATTTTCAACGAGTTCTTTGTGAAAAGGGTCAAACTTGGGATTCTCTTCGAATGAGTATAATCTCTTGAAGTGGGAGTTCCACCGTTTTGTTTGCTATTTGTGCATTTGGAGTTGACAACTTTCCAGAAAGCTTTTTGATCAATTTCGGCCAATTGTCTGTTCTCTCGATTTCCTCTTCGTCGTACCGTTGACTAGCCATGCGAAGGTTTCGTCGAAAGGTTTTTTCATTGTTTTGTAGTGCGCATATTCTTATAAACTAGTGTGCCTACCGCTCCAGATCGATGCAAGGCATGCAAGGCGTAGTTGGTGATGTTTGTTTTTAAGTTCGGTAGACCAAAATGATTTTAAGAAGCGTTTGTATGTGCGTTTTGAGACGCATTTTTCAGCCGCAGAACTTATGCATCGGACTATATGGGAGTAAGTCTCATTGACGTCTGTGTAATTAAACTGAGTCGAGCACAGGTGCTCACTTACGGCGTTCTTTTATTATTGATTTCATTTGGGGTTTGACCAACGGTATATCACAGATGGCCACAGTTGGTGACAAGTTTGAAACGTCGTTGAACATAGTCCATATAGATAAAATGGCGTATGGCGACAAACTCGCAAAAATCTCACTGAAAAAGAATAGATATGATATAGTTATTTGTGTGATGTGCAACAACTTTTTATTTTAAAAAGTTCAGTCAATATTTTACTCCTGTAATTTATTAGCCACAGCATTTTGCTTAAACAATGACATTTTACATTTAGAGTGCCCAATACTTAAAGAACGTTTCATTTGACCTGGCTAATATTTCTTCGTAGATAAACATCCAAACAATAATTATGTGAGATTGTATAACAGTTCTTTACAAAATAAGTATTGATGCAAAGCATCAAAGGGCGTCGGGAATTTCAGTGTAAAAGGCACTCAATGAAGTTAAAAGGAACGATATTTTTTCTACTGTAAATATTAATATATTGGCCGATTATTTTAAACAAAATAGAAAAAGATACTGGTATAACCATTTTCTATGATTGTGTATTACAACCACCAAATAACCATTATATATGATGTTGTGTTATAGCCCCAAAATAACCATTATCTATGATTTTGTGTTGTAACCCCCAAATATTTCATAGTTCATTTTATTAACATTGGTTTCCTTTTTTTACTAGCATCCGTGTGCAATTTTCATTAATGGAACAGAACTGTGTAGGTTTTAAAAACTCTGCTTCATCTTGTAAGCGTTATATTTACGATAGGGGTTGAGTGCTCATTGATATGAAAACACTGTAAAAGTTTTAATGTGTTTACGAACCCCCACACCCACCCCCACCCTCTCACACATATATTTCATGGGCATAATAAAAACAAAACATGGTTACAATAAAACAGCATATTTATTTAAACAAAAATGTCTACATCAAAACAAAAAGTTAACATAGAACACAAATAAAATAATTTGATTCTACTGGGGCTCGAACCTTGGGCCTCTCACATGTGAAGCGAGCGTGTAACCACTACACTACGGAACCGCTTGTAAAATCACCTTCTAAGTAAGATATTAATAAGCTATTTATGGTCGGTTTAAATGTAAACCCGGAAGTTTAAACGCTGGATAGTGAACGGGGTAAAAGGTCCATACCAAAGGGTCAATACCACTGGCAAGATACGGGTCAGGCCTGCGGCCTTCTATATGTGGTTCTTAAAAAAACCTGTAGGAGAACTTGATAGTAATGAGACTGGAGTGCTGTGATGGTGCTTCTCATTGATAAGCGGCTGCTTCTTTTATCAAGACTCATTATTACAATTAATAATACGTGTCGCGCTTCGCGCTCTAGAGCGCCTTTATTAGTAACTAGGTGGTTGCTAGGATAGTGGAACAAAGAAGTTCTGTTTTAATACAAAACCAGAAAGTTTCACCGGTACGCGTATTTGCCCAGTCCCTGTGACATTTTGTTATTGCCCAGTCCCTGTGATCAGTTATATATATGTAGACGAGAGAGAATGTCTGAAGAAAATGTCCCGTTTCCAAACCTATATAAAGTATGAGGTCGGGACAACGCGCTCAACCAAACGATTATACGAGTCTTGTTCTGAGAAAACTGGGCTTAATGCTTGTGCGTAAAGTGTCATCCCAGATTAGCCTGTGCAGTCCGCACAAGCTAATCAGGGACGACACTTTCCGCTTTTATGGTATTTTTAGTTTGAAGGAAGTCCCTTCTTACCTAAAATCAAGTTTAAGCGGAAAGTGTCGTCCCTAATTAGCCTGTGCGGACTGCAAAGGCTAATCTGGGACGGCACTTTACGCACATGCATTATGCCCAGTTTTGTCAGAACAAGACACATACATTCCAAACTTGTGTAAATTTTAAAAGAGACCTTTTCAATTGTCCGTTTAATAGACAAAATTAAAAATAAAATTGTTTCAGATCCGCACATTTTCGTTGTAGTTATGGTATGCGTGAGGAAACAGTAATACTGAACATTTACCAAGCTCTTAAATATCAATTATATGCATATTTTAACGATTACAAAACCTGCAAATTATAAAGCGTTGCAACGCGAAATGATTACATAATTTGGAGAGTTTATACGTTGTTGTAGTTATATTTTGTGACCCTTACAGGATTGCTTATATAAAGAATAAAATACATCCCTAATTGTATGAGCACGGAAGGCCGAGTGGTCTAAGCGTTAGACTTTTACTCCAGGGGTTTGTGGTTCGAGCCCAGGTGAGAGTTACTTTTTTTCTTTAATTTGATTCTTTTTTTAATGGAGCTTTTCAGATCAAATGTTTGCATTCATCAATATAAAGCATTTTATGACAAACTTTAACATCTGCCAAAATCTGTGAAAAAATCTCATTTAAAAACATTTATTAAAAGATTTTAAGCTGTCATTTTAGAGACAGTTTTAAAACTGAAGGCCTAGTTGTATAGTTTATGTCACGGATGATGATTACAAGGATGATGATGAAGATAAGGATGAAAAAGACTAGGAAGAAGATGAAGATGTTGATGATGAAGATGCTGATGATGAAGATGCTGATAATGAGGATGCTGATGATGAAAATGCTGATGATGAAGATGCTGATGATGAAGATGCTGATGATGAAGATGCTGATGATGAATATGCTGATGATGAAGATGATGATGATGAAGATGCTGATGATGAAAATGCTCATGATGAAGATGCTAATGATGGAGATGCTGATGATGAAGAAGCTGATGATGAAGATGCTGATGATGAAGATGCTGATAATGAAGATGCTGATGGTGAAGATGCTGATGATGAAGATGCTAATGATGGAGATGCTGATGATGAATATGCTGATGATGAAGATGCTGATGATGAAGATGCTGATGATGAAAATGCTCATGATGAAGATGCTAATGATGGAGATGCTGATGATGAAGATGCTGATGAAGAAGATGCTGATAATGAAGATGCTGATGGTGAAGAAGCTGATGATGAAGATGCTGATGATGAAGATGCTGATGATGAATATGCTGATGATGAAGATGCTGATGATGAAGATGCTGATGATGAAGATGCTGCTGATGATGATGATGCTGGTGATGCTGAAGATGCTGATGATAAAGATGCTAATAATGAAGATGCTGATGATGAAGATGCTGATGCTGCTGATGCTGCTAATGCTGATGCTGCTGCTGATACTGATGATGCTGATGATGCTGCTGGTGCTGATGGTGCTGATGGTGCTGATGGTGCTGATGATGCGGATGGTGCTGCTGGTGCTGATGGTGCTGATGGTACTGATGGTGCTGATGATGCTGATGATACTGATGATGCTGATGCTGCTGATGATGCTGATGATGCTGCTGCTGCTGCTGATGATGATGATGATGCTGATGATGCTGATTATGATGCTGATGATGATGCTGATGATGCTGATGATGATGTTGATGATGCTGATGCTGCTATTGATGCTGATGCTGATGCTGATGGTGCTGCTGTTGCTGATGATGATAATGCTGCTGCTTCTGATGATGATGATGATGATGATGATGATGATGATAATGCTGATGCTGATGATGCTGATGATGATGCTGATGATGATGATGATGATAATGATGATACTGATGTTGATGCTGATAATGCTGATGCTGATGTTGATGCAGATGATGTAGATGCTGATGATGATGCTGATGATGCTGCTGATGACATGCTGATTCTGATTCTGATTATGATGATGATGATGATAATGATGATGATGATGATGATGATGATGATGATGATGATGATGATGATGATGATGATGATGCTGATGCTGATGATGATGCTGATGAAAATGCTGCTGCTGCTGCTGATGATGATGCTGATGATGATGCTGATGATGCTGATGATGCTGATGATGCTGATGCTGATGTTGATGCTGATTATGATGCTGCTGATGATTCTTATGATGATGATGCTGATGATGATAATGCTTATTATGCTGCTGATGCTGCTGCTGATGATGCTGCTGATTCTGATGATGATGATGATGCTGTTGCTGATGCTGATGATGATGCTGCTGCTGTTGATGATGCTGATGATGCTGATGCTGATTTTGATGCTGATGATGATGATGCTTATGAAGCTGATGCTGATGATGATGATGCTGATGATGATGATGCTGATGATTCTTATGATGATGATGCTGATGATGATAATGCTAATTATGCTGCTGATGCTGCTGCTGATGATGCTGCTGATTCTGATGATGATGATGATGCTGTTGCTGATGCTGATGATGATGCTGCTGCTGTTGATGATGCTGATGATGCTGATGCTGATTTTGATGCTGATGATGATGATGCTTATGATGCTGATGCTGATGATGATGATGCTGATGATGATGATGCTGATGATGCTGCTGATGATGATGATGCTGATGATGATGATGATGCTGATGATGCTGATGGTGATGCTGGTGATGCTGGTGATGCTGGTGATGCTGGTGACGCTGGTGATGCTGGTGATGCTCGTGATACTGATGATGCTGATGGTGATGCTAGTGATGCTAGTGATGCTGGTGATGCTGGTGATGATGATGATGCTGGTGATGCTGGTGATGCTGGTGAACAAACCATCATAGAAAAATATTATTCTAACACGATTCTGATTTATTTGGTTCAAGCTATTGGACGTGAACTATATTTTCCAATACTCCGCCCTTCTTAGTAAAAGTTCATTATTAAGTGACGTCATTGAATTGTACATACATATGACGTCGTTTTCATTCATAAATATTGTGCACATGACGTCACTTTCATTGAGAACAACAATCGTAGAAACTAAATGACGTCACTTTTATTAATGCTACTGAAAAACTGACATGATATAAAAAAATTCTTTATTACGTGTCTTAACAAATAACATTCTTCGCAGGCGTGGTGATGCCACTTATCACTAAATATACAATTTGTTGTTTCATTACATTTATATACATGCTACATTTATTACATTTCTTTGAGAGCGGGTTTAAGCACGTGCATTTTACTGCAATATTTTCTATATTTATTCGGAACTATTTTCGAAACATAAAGCTCCGCCCATACATTATTGCAGAACAAACCACACTTGATTTCCTTCTTTGTCTATAGAAAACAAGTCGCGTGCCGTGTAAGAATAAATATTTCTTACGGCTTCGCGATGACATGCATTGCTTCTGTAAAGTTTTGACTCTTGTTGGCCACAATTGCCACGACTGGACGGACTTTATTCGGCTGATATCGGCTAATACGATACGTCTTGTGCATCTTATCTCGGATTGAGTGTTTTTCACATGAAGTCTTTTTTTTCAAGTCAAATATATTTTTATTGAGTTGCTGGTCTTTCTTCTCTGGTAATTGGACAAATATGATATTTTCATACGCATCGATTCGAGGCTCGTTATTTAAGTTTGTAATTTTCATTCTTTCAGATTTTCTTACCCTGTGTGGTTTTGTCAATTTCTCCTGGCCTTTAACATTTAGCGTGATCTACCGTGATTCCATTCACACTTTCACAGTACAGTTTTTATAAAAAATAAACTTGTCGCAAACACTGGTGATATTTGAACCCTTGACTTTAATGGCTACTGACTTTTAATTCGAAGCGAACGTGTGTGTAGAAATAGCAATACTACTTGTGAACATATATATGTTGTTATGGGCTAATCTTGTCAAGGTTTGAAGGCTTTTCGAATCAAAACCTCGTCAAGCCGAGGTAAAATCTCTCGAAATTGTTAAACGCCTCATAGCAAGTTTGCTTGCATATATTTTAGCCGTTATCTTTCCATAAATTTACAATGCGATCTATGAATACCACCACCCGAGCGCTTTTCCATTTGACGACTTCACCTTTCTGCATATAATCAGACTTCCTCGAATAAGGACAGGTACGGAGTTAATTACAAGCTGTAATCAACGGAAAGCTCTTGACGTAACCTTTCAGATCTTTGAATATTATTGTATCGTTATTGCATAAAAAGATGCGAAATATCAAAACAATTGTACACATATGTTATTCCACATTCCACGTGAAAACTGTATTGATACACTTATTCAGCTCAACCTCTGTAAAGAGGCATTTTGATTGCAGAAAAAGCATAAATCCCTTCCCCCATTGCACAAAACTTAATGATGATCAATTCAATATAATGTTATATTATTACTCCATCTTACCATTGAAACATGTATTGTCAAATGGAACCGTTCACGACACCTTAAACTAACTTCTAAAATCTAAATTTACTTCGTAGAGCAACTCGTGGACTTACACGATACTTAAAACATGTTATACATCGATATTGATTTCAGAACTGGGAGGATTTTACTGCCTGAAGTGGTCAACTCCGGGGAGGTATTCATAGTTGAGGTTGCATTTAACCCAAAGTATGTACATGGTGTCGGAACATAGTCATGTACATTTCAAACCGACTGACAATGACGTTCATTCATTGTTAGAACTCAAAGAATGCAAACGTTTTAATTGCACAGTTCGGTTGGGACATTTATAAATAAGTCAAAATATAAAATAAATTCCCACAAAAACTGTATTCCTATATATGCTTTGGAAAATGCCAAATGTTTTTCAATTTGTACCGAACAAAATAACACAAGTAGGACAAGTAAGTCCACTCAAACTGGTTAAGAAATTTTTATGTGAAAACAACACCTCAATCGGAATACGATCTTTGATGATAAATAAGTAAAACAGCGAAGTGATCAAATACGCTATCAAGCTTGGTAAAAACAAAATGTTAACCGTATTAATACAAATTATAGACAATTACAAATAACACTCATACAAGACCAATAAATTATTTGTAACTCATATCTTATTTGTTCTACACCATATTTAAAAGGTATGGTTCATCGTGAGTTTATGATTATCGGGGTTTTGTTTCATGTAGGTACCGTTCATCCCACCTAAAATAACAACTTTGTAAAGGATTACGTGGACTTTCACGAAACTGATACAATGTTTTAAACCGATATAGATTTCGGAACTGGTATGGTTTTACTGTCTGCAGTTGTCAACACTGGGAGGGTTGCATATAACCCAAAGTATTGCTCATTCTGTCGGAACATATTTATGTACATTTCAAACCGACCAACAACGGCATGTATTTATTTTGCAAGCTCAACGCATGCGATTACGTGTGCTTATAGAACAGTATTTTGGGAGAATTTCAGATGAGATCATCTGTTAAGTGAATAAAAAAAATTATATTCGTTGATTTGCTTTCTGAAATTCAATTCGTTTTTTGCAATTTGTACATGACAGACAGACCACTAGAAGGACAAGTAGGTCCATTTAAATTGATTGAGGGATTTTTGTAATCGGTTTACTATTTTAGTAGTTACTTTATAATACAAGCTAAAATGCGCTATGCAATGACATATTGATCAACTTAATAAATAGCCATTACACAAAATAAATTAATTTTTTTGACAATAATCTTCAATCTTGGTACGATCTTTGAAATGATTTTTTAAACATTTGTAGTTATCAAATCAAGCTTAGTAAGATGTAAATGTAAAATGTTTTCATAACATATATAGACAGAAACAAACAGTAAGGACCAATATTGCATATGTTTTTTATATCATATCGCATTGTTCATACGCCTTATTTAAACGTTATGGGTCAGTGTTAGGTTATGATTATCAGATTTCTTTTTTCATTTAGATACCGTTCAATACCTATAATAAACAACGACATAAAGCATTGCATGGAAATTCACAATAATGATACAATTTTACATAATGATATTGATTTCAGAACTGGTAGGATTTTACTGCCTGAGGTGGTTAACACCGGGGAAGTTATAAAAGTTGGGAGTTGCATTTAACCCAAAGTATTGTACATGCTGTCGGAACATATTTATGTACGTTTCAAACCGACACACACTGACATTTCTGAGATCTTAACGCACGCATATGTGTGTGCTTATGGTATAATGTTTGGGAGTGTTAAAGAAACGTCGAAATATAAAATAAGTCTAAAAATGCATATTATTCATAGATTTGCTGTTTGAAATGCCAAAAGTTAATATGGTGTTTTGCGTTCAATTTGTACAAGACTAAACAGTCATAAGTAAGAAAATTAAGTCAACTTAATTCGGTCAGGGGATTATTGTCATCGGTTAGCTATTATATTTATCAAATGCAAAAAATGCCGTTTATATTCAAATGTGCATGCCATAATTCAATTATAAGAAAGAAACAAAATAACATTTTCTGGGAAAACATGAAAACTCAATCAGGGTACGATTCTAGAAATAATGGTTAAAGTTACGCCATGAAGCTTGGTAACATCAAAGCCAATTGTAATTTAAGAAAATATAGAAAGGATAACGCAAAACTAACAAGAACTATAATGTATTTTTATTTTCATCTCATATCTCATTTTTCATACACCATATTTAAACATTATGGTTCACCTTCAAGTCTATGATTACCAGATTTCTTTCGTTTTATTTAGACACCGCTCATCTCTTCATGGTCTTTACTGATGCTTAGTCCCATTAAGATATAATAACTGGCATTTGTATCAGGCATAGTGACTACAATTGTTTTTGTTTCGTCCAACTACACTCAATATAGTGAACAGGCTGTTTTTTGTGTTCGCAATTAGATTCTTGGCTTACGGATTATTCGTGAACATCAATCAACGTTTTAACACTGCTGCAGACAAGACACTAGGACATGTAAAACTACCCGGGTCAAGGGGCGTAAATATAATGCAATCCAAGTTCCAAACTACTGCGGAAGTTGGTAACTCCTTAATGGCAGATTCACTCCTTTTTGAATTTGGTATAATTGTATAATGCGGCTGTAGGTGTGCGTTTTTTAATCGTCCACAATTTACTATTTCATTAGATATGCCGATTAACCTTAATCTTTGAATATGTTTGCCATCATGCTTAATGATATACACTATAAGTCGATTAATAATTTCGTAACAAAGTCCGTACAACTTCCTGAGTGTCTGTTTGTGAGAATGTGTGGATGCGAGTATGCCTGTATGTCTGTCTCCCTTCCGGCCAGCCTGCCCTCCCCCACTTCGCAAGCCTGGCTGCCCACCGTTTGCCGATCTGTCTTCCTGTTTGTCTGTAGGCACACATGTTTCCAAAGGCATTTTCCTACAACATTCAAACTTTGTTGTATTGTTCACGTGCGGTGTTTATGTCCCAAATTAAACCTATCAAATTGATATCCTTTTTTCATGTAAAAAAAATACACGGCATTGCGTTACACATACGTACATTGGCGGTATTCTTATTGCGACAAATTCTATTCCACCAGATTGTCGTCGATTTAGTTCCATTCGAAATGGTGTTGTTTTTTTTAAACAATGGAACTTTCGATATAAAGTTCATGTAATCCCACTGGCAGTGATGCTAATTGTATTACTATGTGATGATCTTTAGCGGACGCCGTCGATCTTATTTTACAGCACCGCTTTAGAAACAGCAACATAGCTTGGCGCACCTCTCTATTCCTGACAGCATAAATCAGCGGATTCCATACGCTTGCTGACTTGGCGAACAGTGGTGCTAAGATGGCCACTGTTGAAGACATTTTGGATACGTCGTTGAACATTGTCCACAGCGAAAATATTGCATAAGGCAACCATCCGGCCAAAAAGCCGACTGAAATGAAAAAGGATACAAACAATAGTTTAAATATCATTTTAAGTCACGTTTACACCAATAATATCCAATAATTTGAAATATTACAGGGACTTCAAACATGTAATTTCTTCTTAGCAATATCGAAAAATATAACTATTTGACATGATATAACTATTCAAATATTTAACACACACAAAACAACATATTTAACACTCGTTTTATATTCGTTTTAATCTCATCTATTTAAAAAAAATATATGTCATCATTGTTAGCTATAATGTCTTCACTTGAACTTCGGCGTCTGCGTCGGCGTCCGGTTAAGTTTTGTGTTGAGGTCCTTTTTTCTCATAAAGTATTAAATCTATTGCATTCAAACTTGGTACACTTACTAACTAGCATGAGGGGAATGGACAGGAAAAGTTACTTTGGCTGGCATTTTACCAGAATTATGTACCCTTTTTATACTTTTTAAGTTTTGTGTTTAAGTCCAATTTCTTCCTAAAGTTTCAAAGCAATCGATTTCATTCTTGCAACACTTACTAATTTTCATAATGGGAATGTGCATGTAAAATTATGTAACTCTGACTGACATTTTGAGAGAATTACGGCCCCTTTATACTTAGAAAATTGAAATTTTTTTTAATTTTTTGTTTTGGTCCACTTTACTCCTAAAGTATCATAGCTATTGCTTTCATACTTGAAACACTCGCTAACTATCATAAGGGGACTGTACAGGAAAAGTTGCATAACTCTGGTAAGCATTTTGACGTTATTATGGCCCTTTTTTGACTAAGTTCCTTTAAATACTATTAAATTTTGTGTTTAGATCTACTTTACTTCTAAAGTATCAAAGCTATTGCTTTCAAACTTCAAATACGTTCATACTATCATGAGGGTACTGTACCTGGCATGTTGAATTTCACCTTAACCATTGAATGACCTTGACTCTCAAGGTCAAATTATTAAATTTTGCTCAAATTGCTGTAACTTCTTTATTTATGATCAGATTTGATTCATACTTTGACAAAACAATTCTTACCTTACATACCATAATAGATTCCACCCAAACATTATACACCCATCTTAAACGCCACCCCGACCCCACCCCCGACTCCACCCCCGACCCCACCCCCGACCCCACGCCCGACCCCACCCAAACCCCCCCCTTAAAACTTGTTTTTACACATACTTAAAAAAAAACAAATATTAATTTTTATTATTTTATTTTTGAAAGACAGTCCAACCATCCCACCCAAGAATCCTTTCCCCTCAAAAAAGGGTTTTTCAATGTTTTCTTATTTTTGAAAGATAATGTAATAAATGACTACACCCCACACTATGCACACCTCTCCAACCACCCACCCCCCTTTTTTATTGAAGCATTGAGATAGATCGCTTCACATTTAAAAATGAAAAATAGATAAGCGTCCTGCATCCGCTAGGCGGTGCTCTTGTAGGATTCAAGTTATTATAAGCAGGTAAGAATAAACAATTGTATATGCGTAATCTTACATTCACTACAAAAACTGCTATAAATCGGTGTTTTAACATGGTTAATTTGCAGATCGAAAATATGGGATTAGATGATACCCTTTCTGATTAATACTGATTTGTTATGTCACCGTAAAAAAGTATATACATTAAGGTTTATCTATGTACAAATAGCAATTTTTTGTGTTAGACAATATTATTAAAAATTGTTCAGTAAAAGGACAGTCTTACCGATAATTAAACATGCAGTGGACGCGACGTAAATCTCTAGCCGACGTTTAGCAGTTACTTGGCGTGAGCTGTTAGTTTGATGCCGTCGAACCTAAAATGCAAATGTATTGATTTCATTTTGGCAATAATACAAATTTGGAACAGGTGCTTCTATGTCATAATACGAAAACGTCAATTAAAATGCTATCGGCGTTGCAATTATTATTGAGATTTCATGTTGCCGTAATTGTTTAACGTATTTGTGATTTTTTTTAAATCCCTTATTTGACATGTTCGAACATACTATACACAGTAACATAAAACTAGTTTATAAAAGAATTTTCGTTCAAGACATTTAAACCTTAAAGTGATATTACGGGCATCGAACAGTTTATAGGTGTCTATCGCAACCGTTGTTTATTTTTGGTGTTTTCACTTCATATACACTTATATTTGTTAATGCAGCATCAACATACTAAAACAATATCCCGGAAAGAGAAAAATAATGCATTTGAATATCAACCGTACTTTCGTTTGACAACTGATCACGCATGTACAATGTGAACCTAAATTTAGTTTAAGTGCAGATTCGTTTATACGACACAAAGACACAATTTTGTTTTACGTATCATTTCGGCTTACAGGACTGGGTGAGTCACATAAAATATCGAATATAAAATATATTTTTATAAACAACTGGGAGCAAGATGAGTTGCAGATGATTGGTCAGTAACTACATTTTAACTTACTCTTTTGACCTGTTAATTCTTTTCAGCTCAATTCAACAGTGAAAAATGCCCATAATATCACTTTAATACCAAAGAAGATGCCTAAATTTATCATTATGTTTATGTTCTCTGACTATATTCTACAGTATTTATAATTCAAAAACCAGTCGGTTAGCACAATTGAATGAATGCTAACAGTTCTTCCAAGTTTTTTATTCGGATTTACAAGGGTGTTCCGCTACTATTCTCGCATCATGCCAACTTAAAGAATACAGACACACATACATTTTGTTTCAGGAAATGAGAAATAACATAAAAAGGTACATCATCTTCTTATACAAATGTAAGCATAATTTCCTGCCACATTGCTAAGAAACACCTGTTCTAAATCAATGATGTTCTCTATTTTATTTCAAATAGGAGTGACATAAATTCGTTTACCATTGTGCAAATACTCATATGACACTAGTTCGTATAACAGTACAAAAAAAATAATACGTTGAGATTACTTGTGTTCAAACAGAGCTTTATCCGACCACGCGTGTAAGTGTCAACTGAAATAATTATTCAGCCAGGAAGCCCTACTCTAATTGCGCCCTAGGCAGTTGTCAATCGCTTACATAAAACCACATAATTAGTACTGCTAAACCAGACAAAAAGGCGCTTGTGTATGGTTATTGACCATAGTAAGCTGGCATGACTAATTTTGAACAATGTATATTAAATCTTATATGAATTTAATAATTTTGTGAAATGTAAAATGCCAATATGGCTCGGCTAACGGTAAAAAAGAATCATGTATTCCTTTTAAATTTTCGGTAATATAGGTTTAATGATAAATGATTTTGTTTAACTAAGCAACAATTTAACTTTCACGAATAGCCCTGTCCACCGAAAATATTATAACAGATTTTTTGAGGGCATTAATATAAAGAAGTGAAGCTCCAGCTGCTGGAGCAGTATTGCAATCTCATTATAAACAATTAGTTGGTCCTTTATTTAAGGCAAGTGACCAATTGCCAAAACAGTACGTTATAGCACAATACGATCCAACATACACACATAAAAGAATAAAGCTGGTGTCACCGCCTTGGAAAGTGGTTTTAAACCGGTTGTAGAGCGCTCAACCTCAAATTTGTCCCAGCAATATTCATGATACATATACGGGTAAATAAAATTTAACCTCATAGCATTGCAACTCAAATTAAACAATAATAAAAGGGAATTTCAACGCATTATATTTAATTACCATTTAATCACTCAATGGTAGGAAGGAGACTCTAATAATGACATGAATGACGTTTCACTAAAAACTACATTATTTTGACGAAATGCATTCGTTTACGACTGTCTTTGAAAACGATTGGTGCTCAATGACTAAATACTTAAATTTATTTCTAGTAAGCACACAATGTAAATCATCGTTTTTCTCTAGAGACATCCATCTGGAAAAAAACATTTTGATTAAATAAATTATTATTTTAACAATTTCAAATAGTTATTGTTTAAATTGTTGTTAGGAATATGTAAATTGGAAACGATTTATACTAGGTTTAACATTAAGACAGATAGCCACACTTACAGACAAACACACAAACATACATACCGACACAAGGACAGAAACAATGACCGATAAACACATTATTCAGACTAATCCTGAGCATATCTTTTATTTTTGATTCTCAACTTTTGTGCAAATCCTCTTAATCTAACATAAAATCAGCACAGACGCCTATGAAGTAAGTTCAAATAATTTTGCAGAAAATATAATTGTGTTATTTCCCTTCGTAATATAATCGTCGGTTATAAAATAGAAAACAATACATACAATGATGTTAATATCATAATAAGCTTTGCTAGTTACTCAATATATACATGTTACATTATCAGCGAGAGAAGATCAATAATTATTGATACGAAAAATATGTTAATGAAAGATCTTCTGTTTGTGATGCAATATTACAGGAAAAGAAATATAGGTCACAGTATACATGTTCTATCAAAATTTGTTTAACATTTGCCATTATGAATATACCATGAATACAATTATCTGACAAAAATGCTTAGCAAATTGTCATACAAAATTTATGTAAGGGGTTATAAATATAATTTGAATCAATAATATATATATATATATATATATATATACACATATATATATATATATATATATATATATATATATATATATATATATATATATATATATATATATATATATATATATATATATATATATATATATATATATGTATTAATAAATGATTGATGAAATGTTACATACAGATCCACATATTTCGAATGAATGTTAAGATGACTGTTGCTGTTAATGTATACGACTATTCTTGATAATTGATCTGCGTGTTGTTATATGTGTATATTTTTGTGAATAAATATTTTGAAACAAAAAAATATATTCGTAATGCAAGTCTCACTTTGTTTAATATTGAAATCTGATTTTTACAACTTTGATTGTATCTTATACACAACTTAATTATTTTTGCTATACCACCATGGTTTAAAATTATCAAAACGTCAAAATTTGAATTTTATAATATTAACTTGCACAACGTTTTGATAACTACAGTATTTTGACAGTGGGGCTTTAAATATAAAATGCACTTTTTGCTGGAGCGTGAAGTCTACGCAAACGGGCAAGAGTTGCTTCAAGAGACAAACATGTGTTGCAACGAACGTGAAATACAAGGTTTACGCTGATGGCTGGAAAGCTTTTAATTTAATACGCATAATGTCAGTTATACCGACTGATATTGCATAAGAACATATGTCATCAACTCTCATATCAAAATAGATGGCATATCCCAAATACAATAGCACACAACAAATCGCATGTATCATACAATAAAAAACTAATATCTGTTGAAATAACTGTTAAAACGAAACTCATAATAACGTATATATCATGCAATCAACCCGCTCATCAACAACAGATAATACCACATAGACACGCACTATTACATATAAATGATCACAATAATACATCCGCATTCACAGCCTATAATAAATACACAAACATAAGCTGATATCTTTTTAAAACAGTATGTGATAATACACGTTATGCACTATACACACTTAATCATATGACACCGCATAAGATTAATTTATTTCGCAGATATGCACAACGAGACTCTCAGACGAACATTCACGAATTAGAAACGAAAGCTAGGAAATATGTATATGTAACAGATACCTTAAGGAATATTCCTGTGTAGCAGAAGAACATAATTAGTCCAGGAATACACAGGATTGCTACCATTAGACATATATTATACGATCTAACGGACATGTCTTCGTTCCTCCAGTCCGGTCCGCATGTGAGTCGGTTAGGCTCCATTGCAAAACTACCCCAGCCTACAAGCGGGGCCGTTGCCCAAAGTATTCCATAAATTAAACAGAGTATGATGATCATAATAGAGCGAGATTTTGTGATTTCTTTTGCAACACTTAACTCCATTATAACAATATAACGGTTCACTGCAATCGCCGTAAGTATAGAAATATTTGACACTGCAAGAACGGTCATACAAAATCCATACAACTTGCACCAAACATCACCGAAATCCCACAGTCCACGAAAACAAGGGACAATTATAAACGGATAACCAATTACAATCATTCCAACGTCTAGTCCAACGCATCCCATTATCAAGAAGTTCACTGGGGTTCGAAGACGCGGTACTGCATAAAATGTTACTATAACTAATGAATTTAGAAGTGTACCGAAGAACATAAGCAACACAAAGATGATGCCAATAAGAATTTGACGGTTGTCCCCTTCATGATCATGAGAAACATTTCTACTCGCATCCATTCCTATATTTTCATCAATTATTTTAACGCGTTAATTGTTCACATCAATTCTGTAATCCCGAAACATTTAAGGAAGAGTATTCGGTTCTTCCGCAGGCATCTTGGATTTTGTTGTTGATACTGAGACGTGCGAAAACTGATGTTCACAGTCAACTGTGAAGGTACTGAGATATTCATATAACCAATACCCAATTGACTGCTGAGAGAAGATACTAGAAATGTAATTTCTAGAAAGTCCAATAATGACTTATGACTGGTGGTCCTTTACACACAATTTGTTATATCTATGTCTTAAGATTTATTGTTTTGCAACAATTGCACTAATTGTTCAACGAAATATGATTTTTGTTTGTAAATATTTAGTATTCGATTGCATTCAAACCATGTTTACTCACTTTTGTTTAATCATTAGCGAAAACGACCTTATATAGAATAACAAATACATCATTTAATACCGATGTAGCCTTATATAAAGTCGTTACATAATTACTAGTTATTTTAAGATGTGCATTCATCAATATATATAGTCAAACCAACTTAGGTAAATTTAACAAGACAGTAAATCATATAAGTAACATTTCAAATAGCAATTGTCTTATTTAAGTGAACAAGGTGTAAACGTATGATGTATTTACATAGCATATTGATAGCAATAAAGATAAAACATAATAAATAAATATTTCGTCAAATTAACATATTTAATTTGTTATTCATAACATAAACATAATATATTTTAATTATTCTATATCCAATAAATTAATCCAATGAGCATGCTTCATATGTACCACGTGACCGTCCAATATATTCCGGTATTGGATCCAAAAGTCTGTATTTTTTACATATTGGAAAGTTGAGTACAAGTGAACTTAGCAATTGTTTTATAACGATAAAAGCCCTTACCGGGAAAAAGTATCCGAATGTACAAAATTGATTGACATGGGCGCTTGTCTTGTAAAATAGCATTGATGCAATTAAAGCCTTTTAAAATCAAAATTTAAATTTAAATCAAACAAAGAGCTTCAGAAAAGGATAAAGATTTAAAAGCTTTTGAGACGTTTAAAGTATACAATACGTCATATATTTGGACTCGCACACAGTTTGAAGCCATATTGGACTCGCCGTTATATGACTTCAAACTGTGTGTTTGTCTAAATATATCTCCGTATAGTACAGTGAAATGTCTGATAACCTATAAGTATTATTGGATAAACAATATTTAAGTAATTTGAACACATATTAATAAGAATGCATAGCTGGACTCTATATCAAGAAGTTTCAGAAATAAAATACACATAATGTTACAGCGCATTTATCTCATTGTATAAAGAGGCAATATTTTCAAATACAGATGGCCTAAAGATTTCATGTTGGAGTGAGATTCTCAAGGTATACACGATTCGTTAGATGTTAAAGCCTGTATTTACATGTAAGAATGTTGCTCTGATCGTGATAGGGGCTTATTGCAGAGTGGATAGGGAGGTCAAGAATGTTGGTGTCTGACTCAAATGAGACAAAACGTAAAGATGGTCCGATACACATGATTAACTGATAGCTTAGGATTTATATGACATGCCCTAGACGGTTAGCTATTCATGCAGTTGCTATCAATGAGTGTCGAATCAAGGGTGTCGACTTGAGTATTGCTGCTTGCCATTTTGAGACCAGGAACAGCTCTGTGCGATTCAAATGTGTATTGAGACAAAGACCAAACACTACTTGATCCGTCCGTGCGTCGTTTTTCGTCCTTAGGATCAGTTTGCTTAAAGGTTCTGGACGTTTTTTGACGCTTTGTGCTGTTAGTTGATACAGCTTTTCGTTTTGAGAACAGATCGTTGAAATATGTGTTTTAGTATGACTGCTTGGCTTGTTTCTTCGTAGAGGAAGTACATATTTGATTTATCCATAAGACAATTCTTCTTTTTGCTTCCAGCAAATGTTACTTAAAAATTTTGGCAAACATAACTATTTACCGATTAAATTTAAAGTGTTTACACCGGAAGCCGGAAGTTGTATTTTTATTTCATTTTTTAAGCATCATTAAGCAATAGTATTTCTGAACAAGCATGTGATTGTTTTGGCGCTTATTTTTCAGATTGGTGTTTTGCGTCGTTTCACCATTTACAGTTTGTTTTGATGCCAATATACACTCGTTTTTAGTTATATAACAAACAGTCGATTTATAATAAAACAACGTTTTGAAAAGATTAAAATGCGAAATTAATAAAGAAATAGTGAAAAAAAATATTCATCCTTTCTATTAAAAATGATTCCTTCTTAATAAGAAACTTGCTATAAACGTATGCTCCGACAATATTTGTATTTTTAGTCTGTCTCTTTTTAAATTTCACGTACAGTAATGATACATACTTGTTTTTCTCACACATAATTTTCTATTTAAAGGCCATCTCGCTCCCCACCGTACAAAGTGTTCATGCCATATATGCATATGGGAACACATATTATACATTTTACACTCAATAGCTTTATCATCACAATAAAAACAATTTTTGTATTGCTAATTAATTGATGAAATTTCATTAATCGTAACTGCTGGAGCATTATAACAGCAGTTCTAATACGTTACTTTAACAAAAAACATTAAAATAATTACTTTCATTAAGTGAAGGCAGTGTACGGATTGATACGATTTGGCTGCTTTCAAAGTGGGTTTAGATTTGTTCATTTTACGATTATAAATAAACATTTTTATCAGATCAATAAATAAATGTTTAAAAATATCCTTTGTATGTAGATTTCCCAAAATAAAGGAAGGCATATTTAGAAAGTCCAAACATGATTTCATCCAGAAAAATGATATTAAAAGATTGACATTCTTACATTCCCAAAATAAATGTAAATGGTTTTACAGTCATTGTGTATAAACATACAGTTGGCTTTGTTGGCATGCCCACGTTTAAATACGAAGGAGTTTGTACTTAGTATTCTATATATAATTTTATATTGAAACCGTTGTAAATTGGAATACCGTGTTATACGAAATAACGTTTCAAAATATGTCGACCAAGGCATTTTCTCATTTTGTTGGTTATGAGACTGTTAAAGCACGGTTTTATCAAGGTAGCGCACCCGTAAAGATTTCCCGCGATTTCTTCGAAGAGCCTTTTTACCTGTTTACTTATGGATATCTAATTTAAGCAGATACTAATGCGAAGTTGTCGTGGCCGAATGGTTAAGGCGATAGACTAGAAATCTTTTGGTATCTTCCCGCGCAGGTTTGAATCCTGCCGACAACGCATACTTTTGTGACGCGTTTTATTTCTTTTCTAATGTAATTTGATTTAATAAAGCATATAAGCTATTTTTATTGTTAAATATGTTGCAATTGTTTTGCACAATCTTCAATTTTTTTAAATAAAAACAACGTTATGGCTTAATTGGGTGATTAACTGCTGATAATACAAATTATACATGTTGCATTTTTATTTTTATTTCAAAAAGTAAACGGTAAATTTGTCTATTTTTTATATTGTTGCTGTATATATTGTACCTATAAAAACGAAGTTCAAAATATTACTTAAATGATACTTTTTTTGAATTTTATCAACCTTTGTTTTTAACCAACCCAATTTTTGCTTGGCTGAAACCATTTACATTTAATGGCGCTCTTTACTGCATCTGTACACACCAACTGCATGACCATATTTGGAAATTTTGATGAATTATGAAATTTACATATACCCCAGGGGTGAAAATAAACTGGACAAAAGCCGAGCGTGGGAGTTGTTTTGAAAAATATTTTTATTTAAATAGCATGGAAAGCTTACCTACACATTTGCATGTAGTTCAGTGAAATGATGCTGATTAAGAACATAATATCTTGTATTATATTTGAAAAAGTGTCCATTACGGATGCGCTACCTTAATATGCCATATTTTCAAATATTCTCAAATGACTGTTGCAAGACATTACTGGTAATACAATCATGGTAGAAAATTCAGATATTGATTAAAGGGTGCTGGTCTGTTACACACACTATATGATATGTCTTAAGATTCATTTCTTAAAAACTTCCGCACATAATGTTCAAAAGATTTTTGGTTCATGGTTCGATTATTGTAGATCAATTTTAAGAACATCAGTCATAATCAAAAGGAGGCATTTTCTGAAATTGAACTTTGGGAGTGTTTCTGAGCTTTCAATTTTGTCAGTATGTTGTAAAGCACGCTGGTGTTTTTATGAGAATATAAAGGCATATGTTTAGCAAATCATCCAATAATTAAGGAACTCTCCTGATAAAACAATAACAAATGATGGTGAAGAGACCTGGCATACCTTAAACCAACGACGACTTTTCAATATCTTCGGCATCTTCACTGGAAAAAGCGAAACGGTGACAAAACACCCCAACATGAACGGACACAACGCAAGGGGACTTCAGAACGGGGCCGGATGTGTTAAATTATGACAACCTGAAACAGCTATTAAACACGCAAGTAGACATAAACCCTTAGGGTGTCAGCACAACAAACTGAGAATTGCATTAGAAAATATTTGTAATTATTACGACGGGGCCCAACATCACGACCGTTTTGTTGTATGCAATGGAATACTTGACGAATGCCTAAATGTTCATGACCCTGCATCTTGTCTTGAAACCAGCAAAATGTTTTTATTTTGAAGATTGTCCGTTCCAACGTCTGTCAAATATAAAATGTGTTAATTACTTATTAAAGTCAAAGTAAGCATGTACAGTCCTAAAAACAACCGGATGTATTAATCATGCGCACGCTAGCATGAGTTGTGTTTTAGATAGAGTTTCTTTTTAACGATGGAATTGAAAACATTGCTTTGTAACCTAAATTTTAACTGTTGAATATACCATTTTACAGAGAGTTCCGTATATAAAATATGCACTATATATATTAACGTTATCAATATATGTTGATATAGTATCTTAAACATATACTGTGGCTGCCATGAGGATCTGTAATAACTGATCAGGCGATATTTGACACGCGACATATGATTTGTGTCTTAGGATGTTTTCATAATAAAATGAAAGGTGCATTTCAAACTTATTCCTTTCATAATTTTGAGTGTTATCATTTTTAAAAAAAATATATAAACACAAACTATGTTTTACGATTCTTCGAGAGAAGGTGATGCCAATTAAGTATAGCATAGTTGCGTGTCGGCCATCTTTCAAAACAACGAATTAGGGAATTAAAACACGTCCTGTACTTCAAGTTAGCTCACTTAGTTTTAAGTAAAAAGCACATTAACACACTGTTCACAATCAGTAGAACGATGATCATGATGTAGTACTTATTTTTGCTTTAACAAATTATGCAAATGTATGTTAATATGACACAGAATCTAGCTTACCAAGTACAATTGTAACGAACAAGGTAAATCGCAATACAAAAACTGTAAATAGGAATAGCTATTTTATATCGTTAAGGTCGCTCGCGTGTAGCCGGGATTTCCTCATGACATATTTATTTGGACGTTTGCAGTGTTCTTACCTATGTACACTGTTCAAGTAATATTGGTACTTCACAGCAGAATGTGTATAAAATATTTCTATATGCAGGTACTGATACTATCAACTTACGACTTGGTATGAAATTGACAACATAAAGGAAATGGCTAAATAAATTATCGATTTGTTTTGATTTGTTGTAGTATATAAAGATTTGTTATCCTTGTTCGAATTAACAGGGTAAACGCCAAAATATATTGACCTTGAAACCAGCCTATGCGATATTGAGGGTTCCGTAGCCCAAGCTTTTGGTGTAAAAGTGTCACAAAACCTTTTCTTTTTAGGTTTCAATACAGAAAATATCAAACAAATATTATAATAATTCAACGGTATGGAATATATAATGTACATGTTCTATGACAAGGAAAGATATATAATACGACCACACACACATTATTCAACAAGTTTTCTTTTCATGAAATGGCTGCCAAGTTTGGTTGCCATTGTTCGCATACGAAATTAGTAAGAATAATGCAACTCTACTAGCCATATCCATAATATGAAAACATATCATACACTACGGAAGGCTGTTAATACATATTTAATAAATAATACAGATTACAATATGCTTCCTTAACAGCTCTAAAATGGTAAGTTATGTCCTTGAACTGGTTTCAATTATTGTTAAAATACTTTTATCTGAACCAAAACATTGATTTTAATAAAGTCCACCACATATTTTAGTTATCGAAACCTAGATTTAACACATTATGTATGTTGGCTCTTCAGTTAATTGAAAATTCGTGTCAAAGGTACAAACGGCCTGGATGGTTAATCATCATGCTTCTTTACAAAACATAATAATTTTCAAATATTGATGTTCGTGATGTAAATCTTGGAACAAAATATGAATAGGGAAAACGTTCCTTTTTTTAAATACGAAGAACGTAACCGCTATGAAAACTTTGATTTTTTGTAATATGTTCTTTGTTTTTGTTTAAGTGAAAAGGAAATCGGAATACGAACAAATATATGGTAATTTTAGTTTCTCCGTTTGTCGTATGCTTAACGGATTTTGTTCATCGCAATGTTGAATAAAGCAGGTAAACTATAATAACGGGTGCCTTCCCTGAAAGTTTTACTTAAATTTCGTTGGAATGTCCCAATTTCTATGCGTTTGAGTCTGAGTAGGCATCGACATTTACATTCATTTCCACTTAAATGCTAATATAACAAGATGCCAAAAGACTTTATATCTCAATATCTGCTAACTGGAGATACAACAGTTTCTGATAATTAAAGAATGAAAATTTCACATCGTTCCCGTTGAACAATTAATACAGAATTCATCAGCTTGTTAACGTGTGGCACGTTCTTAACACTGTGACCAATGCAACACCAAGATAACGACTTCCTCTCGTTACACGTAGCCTATCGGAATATCACCTCCATGCAATATTCCATTCAATTTATACCTTCTTACGAGGAAAAACAACATATTTGTATGAATAAGTATGTGTTACCAAACACAATCAATCATTCCCAAATAATCGGGTTGGCCAATCTAGGAATGGATTAATTTGAATGGTTTTAACAGAAAGATACGACATATATTGGCTTAACGCGTCGCCAATACAGCAAATCTTGTATCAATGCCAAAAATGAAAAATAGCATCATTTTGACCGACGCACATATGTTCATATCATAACGATATCATAATTACGTATCCATTAGTGGCGGCATTCGATAGTCCGGTTTATCAAGCCGTTTAATATAGAGACGGAGTTCACACTGTTGCATGTGGATATCACGCAGGAAATGTTCCGTTATTTGAGTCATTTTAACATAAGGTATATAATGAAATGTTGATATTTTTGTGTTTGAATAATTGAAATAGTATCAGAACCATCGACTGTTAATTTATTGCCGTTAACGTACATAAAAGCATGTTTCCATACTTTCAAACTTTTTTCTTTCACCTTAGTTTGAGGAATAATGTCCACGAACAAATACCTACCAGTTTGAAGCTCAACTGGTAACAAATGATACTTATTGTAAATAAACGAATAATGTTGTAATACGACTTAAATGCAAATTTAGTCAGACAAAGTGAAACAGAACATTTAAGCTTCAAGACTTTTAGGTTTATCTTAATTTACTTTAGCCTTGAATCTAATATTTTGTTGGTTTAAATAAGTCATAATTTAACATATACGAACACAAGCCTGTGCACACATTTCTTTGAAATACCAAAGACAAAAGCTCTCCCTCGATTTAACTTCTCCTGATATTTAACAGTAGTTAAATAACACCTTTACGTAACTTGAGAAACACATTTTTGGTGGGATTACTATAAATTATTTCAAAATATGAAACTACCCAGGCAATAATAATGAAATGAAAGTATTTTCGGATGATTTCATGTATGATCGGTCGTTTGTGATTACTTACTGTTTTAAGATTCTTTTTTAATTTTTGTACAAAAATATGCGGAATTATGATGTGTTTTCTGACTTTGATAACTATGATTATATGATTTACTCTCAATAACATATGTCATGCTTTTCCGTATGTAATGCATGCATGCATGTATTGATTTATTAAGTAAGAAGTATTAAGTAATGTATTAATGATTTGAGGTAAGTTATGTATTTATTGATTGGTTGAAAATAATTAAAAGCCCGTTAACACTCAACATAAACGAATATTTCGTACAATATTTTGAAAATAAAGTTAACACATAAAAAGCCAATGTTCCTTTAAGCAATTTCCACAATGTTAACGCTAGATGACATGTGGAGTTGTTACAAAGATTAAACGACATGCAACATGCTATCTTTTTCATTTTTTTTTTCAAAATGTATTCCATGTGAATTTCCGGCGACGATATCCGAACATTAACGAGAGAACGCGAGATTGGCTTCGAGGAGCTTCGGAAGAACGCCGTAGTTCTATGTAAATAATGTTTTTTTAAATTCTGACTGCATATAAATATTTAATGTTTGGCTGTGATTAGTGAATTGTTAATAGCTTTGCTCATTGTTTAATATTAATATTACATTATTATTTTATCATTGCATATTCATATTTTGAAAAACCGGTAGGCGTTTTAAAATGGAAGCATCTTGTTTTGTTGTGTTCTGTTTTGCACCTAATGCCAATCCAATGATAAGAAAAACAATAACAACAAGCAATGTGTTTGTGAAACACTATGTCCCCATATATTTGATCTTTGACCTTAAAGGATGACCTTGACTTTGACCTTTCACCACTCAAAATAGACAGCTCCATGAGATGCACATGCATGCCAAATATCAAGTTGCTATCTTCAATATTGCAAAAGTGTACATTAAATCAGCAATTTTGACCCATATATTTGACCTTTGACCTTGAAGGATAACCTTTGTCTTGACCTTTCACCACTCAAAATGTGCAGCTCCATGAGATACACATGCATGCCAAATATGAAGTTGCTATCTTCAACATTTCAAAAGTTAAAGCTAATGTTAAAGTTTGCACAAACAAACCAACAAACCAACCAACCAACAGACAGAGCAAAAACAATATGTCCCTCACTATAGTAGTGGTGGACATAAAAACACCAATGGAGACTTCTTCTATTATCAAATTCACAAATTGTACCAGTTTACATTATCGAGTCGACCAACGGAATGCTGAACTATGTGGAGATTTGTTATTGACACGTAATATGCAATGTTGGTCTTGTATAAACACGTTACGCGTGCGTTCTTTTCTGAAGTTTCTAGAAATGTTAACTGAACAAATCTGTTTCGCAGCTTGTTACTCTGGACCTGGTTTATTCCCAATTTTTGTACTTCCGTCTTGACAGAGTTTTCGTTCGTGCGGGACGGTATACCTACTTCCGGTGTCAAGGAAAACAATGGGGAAATACAACTGCTCCATCGTTAAATGCCATAATTTCAGCGGCAGAATCGGTAAATTTTCAAACAAGTAACATAACATGAATAACCAAAAGACGCATGTACAAGAAAAGCTTGGAGGATAGCAATTGGTCGGAAAAATGGTTTCCAACCTCGTATACTCGCGTCTGTGCCGACCACTTTTGAAACGGAATCGGTACCAACCCTGTTGACCGAAACAAGATTCTTACTGAAAATTTACCTCAGCGCAAAGTAGTACCAAAACATGAAAGAACGCAGCGTACATTAATACAGCCCCTTCCAGAAAATCCCTTCCAGAAAATATCCCTGTCACCTCTGCCCTACATTTTCATTCGTAAGTATCAGAAAGGTAGAATGTTTTGTAGTCATAATCCATATTGTCCACATCATGTTCAAAAGGTAAATAAAATTATGCTTTTCTTCTATAGTTCCATTCATATGGATTCAGCTATCAAATTGATATATTTGGATAAACATGAGGTATTTATCTAAATGTTGAAAATTCCTTTGCAAATGTCTTGTTTTTTGGTTCCAAATTCATACATTTGAGATTTTGTTTTGAAAAATAACAATATTTGGTTAAAAATTCAACACACTTGCTAAACAAGTTGTATAAATGTCTAACTTTGCAAATATTAAATTTTCAGTAGTATCTTAATCAATTATAAGATTTATATGATTTTTTTTATCAAAGTTCTTACACATATTTAGTGGTTTCTAACCAAAATGATAAATGAACAGATTGGTATGAAAGATACCAACAAATAAGGCTTGCTAGATTGCCATCCTAGAATGTAACTAAGGATATGTCTGATATGGATATTATTTATTTTCTTGTGAAGGCATAAAAAAGTAATATAAAATACAGACATGTTGTTGGTTTGTTATCAGTTTCACGGTGGGAAGCCGAAAAGGTTTGCATACCATGATATTCTTATATACTTTCATTTTGAAAACAAAATCGCAAAATATTTACAATTCTACTTTTAAACAATACGCAAAATGATGTAAGGAAAAAAATAGATTCTTTTTCCAACTTTAAAAGCGTTCAATATAAATAAACATTGAGAATTTTCTCACTAGGATTTATCTTTATGTTCTCAAATGTCGCGACTACACTCCACCAATGGTTATTTACTAAAAATCATTGTGATATAACACGTACGAACGCGGCAGTATAGGTTCACGCAAATTTGTTTTTACTGTAACACCTGTTGTGCATTACGTGTATGTTTGATCGGATAATCGTATAAAAAAGGTTTGAATAACCAATACGGGAATAAGGTCCAAAAAATAATTAAGTATTATGGAGCCATGGATGTTGAAACAAAATCTTTCTAACCCCTGAACTTAACAATAAAAATCGACTATCATCTTTACAACCAAACAAACATGTTTGATCACAACATTGTTGCGGTCCGGATGAGTCTTATTACTGATAAACAGTCGATACATCTTTAGAATTGATTTTTTTCGCATGTAAGACGTGTTTTAAACGGATAGCTTTCCTTACAATTAAGCAGAATTTTATTGAATCATCATATGTTTAAACATCTCATAAAAAATATTTGAATATATAAAGTATAATCAAAATCGTCCATATAATGGTATGCTTACATGGTTATCGGAACACTCTACATTTCAATTTTGCATATAACGGCTAAATATATAAACGTTTCTGTCGTGTTTTTTGAGATCATTTGCTACATAGAATATCTGATAAAATAAAATCGCCCATACACGTTGTTCTGATACGCCTGGGCCATGTGTAGATGGGATTGCATCTTTCCGCAAGTTAACATTGATAAACAAGAATATATTTTTTAATCACGTTATAATTTTATTTCTGTCTGACCAAATTTATAAGAAAAACACAGATAGCTAGTTCATTGTTGGTCAACACTTGATTACAAAATCATTGAATCAGATGTAAAAAAATGCACGCTGGTCGATCGTTAAGACAAATATTTTAACACATGCTGGTACCACAAGTGCAACACATTTATACTACACACATTACGTCAGAGAAAAAGAACGTTCGATATTCTTCTAACTTAATATTTTTTTAATATTTATTTTTATTATTGTGAAATGTTGAACTACTTAAGAGTCTTCCACGTGAAACCACGTGTAGCATACAAGAACTTGATAAGGCCCCTGTTCTTGAATCTAGAAACACCAGCCTTTAACATAATAGTATAAAATGGGTTCTCTCAATTTTGTGGGCTATTGCCTTATTTTTGAATTTACACTTATGCACTACTGTTCAAGAAGAAATACAACATTCACAACACTGATGACCCATCCTTTTTATTGTATTTGTCTATCCACAAACTGATTGTTCTACTCACAATAAAAATTATTAAATTCTGTGTATAACAGAACAATCCATTGAAACATGCGTTGACAAATAATTATATTTCTTGAAAGAACAAATACAATTTATATTAGAACTCAAGCCTTTTGTCTTATGTAAACGTGTTTTTTTTTCTTAATAGATAATACATGCTATTACTTATTTAATCATTAACACATAGTATCAATGCTTTTTACATATGCATTACAATACATGCGAAAATTCGGTGCGTCTCGTTAACACTTTTATTTGAAGTTTACCTATAATCTTATGGTGAACGACACATTATTCAAAGATTTATTACAACATGATTTATTCAGAGTAAATAATTATTTTGTTCTAAAACTGCCAATAATGATTGCAGAATTTCAAAAACATACGCTCGCCGCAAAACGTGGTTGTAATGGCATGCGACGCCTGTTAAGCCCGTATAATGCCCCGTTAAGCGAATATAAGATGGTATTAGTATGCTTATGTGTGTAAGTTTCTCTCTGATAGCTGTGATGAATAAACGTGTTAGAAAATTGACCCCAGTTAGGTCTTGTGTTTAACCTTTACACACAACATTAACGCAACGTTACATTGGTATAAAAGGAAACTAAGCGTCTTAAAAATTAAGACATCGTCCAATCTGGAGACGGTCCGATGCAAAGTGCCTTTAGCATCGTTGTTTCTCCAAAACGAAACGCATCAACCGCAATTCGAGGAACTAAATTCACCTGCATAAGAGTTCCAGCGACTTGAATAAGAGCAAGAATCAGGAAACATGAGTACTTTTGCAACACACGTCCGGATATGTCGCTTAAAAAACTAAATTTCCATGAAATATTGCTCTTGAAATCTTCCAGATCAAAATTTGACAAGCAATCTCGGGATTACCTACTTTTTAAGACATTGGAGACTTTATTTGTCGTAGGTCGACAAAAAAATCAACTAAAAATACTCAAGTATTTGCTGAAACGACTGCAATACATGATTTTAAACAACGAAAAGTGCGAATTCGGACAATAATCATTGAACGGATGTGGCTCCATTTTCAACAAAGGCTACAAATAATCGACGGACCCAGCGAAACTCGAGGCAATAAAATATGTTGAAAAGCTGATTGACGAATCGGAGATAAGAAAGTTTCTAGCGATGACACATTTCGTGTCAAGATTTATGAATTATTTATCCAGCATAACGCAATAAGCACGTCAAATTCAAGCATTCGATCTTTGGGCGGTGTTAACTAATTACCAGATTATGACGTATAAGTTTCCCACAATCGGCAGATTCTATTCCAGTAGGTTTATGAGCTATATTGATCCAGGAGAACAGGGTCGCAGCCTAAAGTAGCTGCGCATTAACGCTTGTATAACAGCGCTATTCACAAACAAAACTCGAAGCTTCGTCACGTGTTCTGTAACGTGCGCGAGCACTTGCAGAAAAAAAATTAGTTATGTCATCGATGATACATACGACAATGCGTTGCATAATCAATCGATACAAAATAATGCATTTATTGACGTTACACGTCTTTGGTTGATTATATCTAACCTCAATGAATTACAAGATCACCGCCTAGCGGGTGCAGACTGCTCATCCTTTTTTCTTTTCAAAGGTGAAGGGCCTATTTCAATACTTCATTCAAAAAATTATATATTAGCGACTCCGCATAGTTTACACCTAATATTAGCGGAGGAATGATTATTTTCAATATGAACGTGATTGAACTGTTTGTTTATCAGTTATCTTTGTATTCTAATTCATATGTTTAATAGTGTTTTACATTGATGACTTCGAATATAAAGAAATTAACAATGAATCAATATATGATATTATATCATATATCGAATAACCATGTGTTGATACATATTTTAATCATCTGACTTTGGACAATCGTGATACGAGAAAGCGACCTTGCCATTTATTATGCATCACTATATGTGTTAGTTGCTGTAAAACTTATATATACGCAAAAGAAAAATGTTATGGTTAAAGATGCTTGTTAAGCACCGCCTTCTGCAATGTCTAGTCTTGTAATCAGGTGGTATTATATAGCTTATAGAGCTTAAAGTTGAACTTTAAATGTGGATAAACAAGTTTGAAAAGCTATTCCTAATCTATTCTATCATGTATACAAACATAACAATTTACAAATAAATCGTTCAACTAAACACCAATTATTTTATTTTTCAAGCACGATCTCATGCACATACATATTCATGGGGTAGCACACGGGTAAAACCATCGGCGCCGGTCTAGGCATCTGATAGTGACTTGATGTGCGTTAATATGTTCACAAATACATATCAACCTTAGTTATAGACAACAGTGGTTATTGAAACGGATTCCGTGTGATTGCCCGCTACCTATGGCTATGTACGAGTTGATGTATTCCTATAGGAATAAAAGAATACAAATGCATAACAGACGTGCTTGTTGACTCACTTCAGCTCAAAAATGTACAAATACATGGTCCATTTTAAAAATAGCAATGGTATATCATTCGATTATCCACGTGATCATAATACGTTCGTATGAAAATCAAGTCATTTTAATAAATATGTATACAAATCTAGTGCTGATATATATCATCTAAATATGCAAATGTATATTGCCTTATTTTCTGTTTCATTATTTTAACATGACGTAACAACTACAGAGTAATCTAACATATCTAGATGGCAATATACAAAATAGGAACGTTTAAGTTATTATAAGAAGAACATTACCTATTTTACATTTATTTCTTCATTGTTTTTCTTTGTTTGCTTGTAACTTTGTATTGCTTTCATTAATAAAGTGTCGGTGGTTTTGCGAAAAAACAAACACTCTAGTCGCAGTTATTAATTGCATTAACGATATATTGTTATTGCATAACATGTGCTTTTGTTTTGATTGCATAGTTGGGTTGAACCTTTAAAGTGTATTGAAAGTTCAAGAAATTATAATCTTGCAATTTATCATATTGCCCGTTATGGCATAGTAAATCCTTTTATAGCGAGAAACATATTTTATGGGCATAAACAGTTCTCTCTGTCAATCGGCCTTACGTCTGCATGTCCGTATGTAATAATGAACACGTACACATGTATACGTGTCTTCTGATTATTAACTTTTTCCAGTATTTAAGTATTTCCATATAATTTGGATAAACTATTAAAATTTGTAAAACGCACGAAGGTGTTCGGCGCGCAACAATCATATAATTTGACCTACGGTCATGGTAACAATTGAAGGTGATATGTTTATCAAACAATATGAAATCATAAAGCATTGCCTAGACATGCGCCGATGAAACAACAAAATAGAATTCTTCGTAACGTGAAATATCGAATAAGGTGCGAACAGAAAAAAATGTAACGGGTTTTAAAAGGCTACCTGTCTTACACAATATAAACCCCAGTAATCATGCGGTTAAGTACGCAATACCGTTAGTAACATCGTGGTTACACATTAACATCAAGAGGGCTACAATGCGATAGTGCAATAGTACGATGGCGACAATGCGAAAGTACGATGGCGACAACGCGATAGTGCGATGGCGACAATGCGATAGTACGATGGCGACAACGCGATAGTACGATGGCGACAATGAGATAAAACGATGGCGACAGTGCGACAATACGATGGCGACAGTGCAATAGTAAGATGGCGACAATGCGATAGTGCGATAGTACGATGACGACAGTGCGACAATGCGATGGCGACGGTGCGATAGTATAATGGCGACAATGCGACAATTCGATAGTGCGATAATGCGATGACGACAGTACGACAATACGCTGGCGATAGTGAGATAGTACGATGGCGACAATGCGATAATACGCTGACGACAATACGACAACGCGAAAGTACGATGGCGACAATGCGAAAGTACGATGGCGACACGATGATACGATGGCGACATTACGATATGACTATCTCATTGTCGCCATCGTACTATCACGTTGTAGCAATGTCGCCATCGTGCTATTGAATTGTCGCCATCGTACTATTGCGTTGTCGCATTGTCATCATCGTTCTATCGCATTGTTGCCATCGTACTATCGCATTGTCGCCATCGCATTGTCGCCCTCTGGATTTTAATGTGTAACCACGATGGTATTAACGGTATTCCGTAGTACTCTATGCTGTTTTTAAGTCAAAATGCTCCCTCTCCAATACGGGTTCACTTCATTTTAAGACATAAGATATTTTGTGATTTTTTTCGGGTCGTCGTTCGACGTCACCGCAGCGCGATCGTTTTCGTTATGCAAACGTCATCATTATTATTATTGGTTTTCATTATCGTAAGTTGCACATTTAAAACGTTTGAAAAAGCTCAAACCTTGATTGCGCTTCTCTTTACTTTAACAGCCGAACTACAATTTAAATACGATCGCCGTCATCGGTAACAAGACAAAACGGGAAAAAAACAATTTGAAGGATGAGAAAACAAATTCTCTCAGGCACTATAAGCCTTTCTTTGAAAACTTGATGACAAGATAACGCAGTTACAGAGTCTTGAAGAGAAATACAAGCTCGATTTAGATGTTAAGATGCAAGATCTTGACAAACTTTCTTCCATCGCAATAACAACCGTATTAGAACGATACATTGACTTCAGCCGATTGATCATTACCGCATAAAATCGCATGTGTGCAGCCTATCGCCGTCGGAACTCAGTAAAAAGCCGCAAACTAAAGATTGCATCGTGGTACGAGCATAATTACCACCAGTTTTATAAAATTACCATAAAAGAAGAGAAACTGACGCAACGTTTGAAGAGGAGAGCGGAAAACTTTACGGCTCTGAAGTCTTTAGTTTTTCAGAGTAGTCCAGACCGATCATAAACTTTCAAGACGCCGATAAGATTTATCCGCGACCGTCGCACACGGATGCGGTCGCCACCGCCGGCGCTTTTGACGGCGACGACGTAGAGGACAACATAGAAGACGAGCAGTTATTTCTGAAGCGACTAATATGCAGGAACAAGCGACAAAACATACGGACGAAAGAAAGTTGTCGCACCAACAGCACTCTCTATAGGTAGAATAAGAGGTTAAGTGAGCACAGCATCAACAAGAGCGTTGAACAATCACGTAGCGAGTTCCCGACGTGCCCGAGTACTTCGGATGCGTATCTCTCTAGCGACCGTGACGTCTCGACGCAAAGCGACACCTACCCCTATTCTACAAGAGCGTAGGACGGCTGATAGCTTAAGAGCCGCATAAGCAGCAGCAAGAATCTTTCGAAGTGCACAATCGCTTAGTGACCGCGACAGCCTTGTGGCGGAGAGTGTACAACGTCTGAAGGCCATGGTTTACCAGGACGATACCGTGAATTGCGCCGTGAGGACGACGGACCGACATCAAATAAGATACGCTAGTTGAGGTTCGCCCTAAGCGGCAGGATAACAGAGCGCGAGGAACTGAGGCGCCACCTCAGAGAAAGATAAGCAGATGGAACGCAATACGTTCCGTTTATCGACAAAATTCTGAAGGTATTCCCCAAGGACATAAACATTTGCCGGCGACCGTCTAATTTCCGGAGGGCCTCCGCACGATGACTGAAGGAAGCCGGACGGAGCTAGTCATGATACACGTACAATGAATCCTATGTCGGGCGATCGCCGGGCGATAACCGTGCGTTGATCGCCCGATCTCTCATCGATCTCAAATCGATTCTTTTCCGGGCTCGACGTCGGGAAAATATTAAGTAATGACTCAGTCACAAATAATCCGGTCGCCGGCCGATGTGCCCGATCTTCAGGCATCGGGAAGACTGGACACGTCGGAGCCGTCCGCCGTCCGATGAGTGACAAAGTTCAAAACCGCAGTCACAAATAGACATCGATCACCGTCCGATCATTGGCCGACGATTTTTTCCGCTCATCGGGCTGGCGCCGGCCGATGATCGCACGCACATCGGGTTATTTTGTAGCATCGGGCGGCCTCCGGATTAATGTTTTATATCACAGTTTGTTTTACCCGACATCGGGCCCGGGAAAGAATCGAGTTGAGATCGAACAAAGATCGGACGATCAACGAACGGTTATCGCCCAGCGTGCGCCCGACATCGGATTAATTGTACATGTATCATAACGGGCATCGTCCGGCGTCCGTCGGGCATCGTGCGGGGGCCCTCCGGGAATCAGATGGTCGCCGGCCGATGTAAATGCCTCTGGGAAATACCTTTACTTTTGCCGATACACGTTCACTGAATCCGATGTCGGGCGATCGCCGGGCGATACCCGGGCGTTGATCGGCCGATCTTGTTTCGATCTCAACCCGATTCCTACCAGGGCCCGACGACGGGTAAAATTTTTAGTATTGGCTGTGTTGTGAATAAAAATGTTAAAACTTAGCAATTGTATTACAGACGGAGTGTAAAAACGTTAACTGAACCCCTCCGTATGGCGGAATATGGGTTTGAATAGGTCGAAGGAAAGACAAACATTCACATTTGAGAGAGTGGCATTTACTTTGAAAACGTTCAAATTCAACTATGCAATAATTACATGTTTTAATATACAAAACGTACAAACTAAATTTTAAATGAAGAATATTAGCGAAATAAAATTATTTCCAACCAATCAGTATTTTATTGTTGACCTATTAAACTTCATGTAAACAAGTTTAATCGTGTTTAACTTGTATTCGTGTTTCATTTAGTCACACAATATATGCAAAAGCGACGTTTTCTTAATAAGTTTTCCTGCTTGTAAAATACATCTTCCTTAAATTAAAATAAAATGATAAATAGCCAAATTATGTTCATATCCTGAAAGATATTATGTTGCAATAAATGTCATTTTTTTCGCTCCTCAAGCATCGTATCTAGTATATACTTGAAGTCATACAACGGTAAAACAAGCATTTAGCAACAGCGTAAGATTTCTTAGACACACTTAAAGTAATGCCCAGACCAATTTAATGAGTGCAAAAGGGTAATTCTAAACAGTTGGGATAGAAGTGTATTGATTTTACACCACTTGTCTTGTTACATACGCTTTGTAACCTTAATGTATCTGGACGAAAAACTGTATAAACATTCTCACGATAAGCTTTACGATGTTTGTGGAAATTGACATGCATTTCTATTCAATCATTATACTTAAATTAAGCGCTGAGTATATAAATCAGTTATGAAACTTATTTTAAACACATTTTTTAAGTTTACTTCACGGAAGACGGGAATAAAAAGTGGAATTTCAGGTGCATCAGTAGAAAATATATTGACATCACCCCTGCAATGTCTAATTTCAGGCAATTAACTCACACCCCAATCATCATGGCGACCCGAGTTCGATACCTTCTTCAAGCGCATCTGAACCGGGAAGGTATTCATCTTTTCGGACAAGTGGGCGTTTTATTTTAATTATCCTGTTGCTCCCACAAAAGAGGACGTCCCAAAATTAAACTTAATATCTTTCAGAGGAAATAGAACAAAATAGCTGACCGATTTAAAAATGATTAACTCGTCGAAATTTCGCGAGTCTGTTTAGTTGATTAGGAATGCTTGCTGAAACACAATAATAAAGCCTTCTTCACGGAAGGACCTAATAATCTTTAAAATACACTCAGACATGGCAAATTGGCACCATTACACCAATATAACGAACCGTTTAACGCAGATTTAAGGTCCATACGCCTCTAATACATTTTGTAACTTTGCAAAATCATGCTGAACATGTTATTTATTAGACATCTTAAGAGCACGATGAGAATAACACACCGTAAGTCCTGAAAAACATGCAATATTTTAATCAATTATTGTCTCAGTTCATGACTCCGTGTGGTATTTTAACGTGTTTGCTTTTGAACAACCCTTTCGTTTACTACACAACTTAAGCTAAAGCTTCGATTAACAACGATTCATCAAATCCAACACACATCAGGGCTTGAGCGCAAGTAGTTGCATCTTTTATACATTTTTTTATAATAGACACTGTTTTTTCGAATTCGCGCTGAAAATTTTTTTATTGCTTAAAGAAAACAATGATTGGCTGATTTTCTTTTAATATTGATTTAAAACAAATTGTAGAGAATCTAATTGTGATATGTCTTAAGCTAAATAACCTAAACGAACACAGAAATTGATGCAAGATATTGCAATACGAAAGATCATAGTAACGTGGTCAAACTGTGAAAGAATTGTGCACCGTCCCTTAATTACGAAAACAAGTGATATTTGCGATGGCAATGTGAACGCATGCATTCTTTTGACGAATAAATTGATTAAAACACAATAACGGCAAGGAACTTTGATTTAACATTCTCAACACACGTGTGAATAACAATAGAGACAATTAGGATTATACCATTCACAGATCCGCTTCATAATGGTTGTCTTGCTTAGTAATGAATGCTTGCTTATTTGTATGCCTTTATTTGACATTTGACAAGTGTAAAAACAACATTATTGGTTTTAAAACATTATGAAAGTAGTTTATTTTCAGTTCAGTATTAGATTAAGAATATTTGGCTGTAAATTCATCAGGTAAAATCAAATTGCTCTCATCGCTTATATCACCTAAATGTGGCCAGTGTGTTATGCTTTACATCAGCAAACTTGCATGCGGTTTTAGCTAACACTTAACTCTATTGGGGTAGATAGTACTGTAATTATCGCGTACTTTACAAACAAAATGATTGTTTTTATCGGTATTCTGTTAAAACGATAATTGGTTAGTTTGAAAGTGATAAGTAAAAAAAAGGAGGTCCATCTATAAAATATACTAAATCATCATCTTAGCAAGTTATCGACATAAAATTGTCAATCAACATAGATATGAGAAAGATCGCATTTTACCCAGAACAATTAGCTCAACTGCTTACAGACTCTGAATACTTAAATATGATAAAATGTCAGTTATGTACGGGGAAATGTTTAACAGCATCCAAAAAATCACAAACCAAAAGGTTGTCGTATTTTATATATCAAACAATAAAACTTAAAAAAGCATATATCAGAAAACACGTTATTGTAATGTTTCGTTTTTGTTATAACAAAACACAATCGACAATGATAAAAACGGGGATTATCGCTTTGGGCCTGTCAATACAAAGATAATAATGAAATCCTCACGTTAAGCACGCACATTCCATACATTATAACCTTATAACTGTTTTTCAATTATCGTTAAAGGGATCGACATTGTACATGGCGATAATTAATTTAGTTTAATATTAACAAACTTATGCCGTAAAAGAAGCGGAAACGTGTATACCAACATAACACATACATCAATAATATTAAACACTTTGTAGAATATAATGTTCAACTTATAGATTATTTGATAAAACAGTAATTTCTGATTTATGCGAGACTTTGTTTTTATATTAGCATTACTTCGCCATAAAAATAGAATATAAATAGTTCACATACATTCGAAATCTACATGCTATGTTTTACTTTTGTGTTCTATTGCATTGAAACTCGTGAAAACGAGTTCAAATCTCAAATACAATAGGTAACAATTCGATTAAGTACTTTTTAACAAACTTAACACATTATATGGAACTGAATATTTTGGTTTTGTAGAAATGAAGGTATTCTTGTTTGATATCTACTTGTTAATCAAGCTCAAAGGATTTCCTTTGGTTTCTTTCTTCTTAGCTGTTTTAATACCATCGCATATACTTATTCATATACTTAATTCCCGATTTTTTTAATGATTTCATGTGTCGGCTGAATTGTTTAAATTTTTGAAGTATGACGTGTGACAAGACTTACTGTTATCGCCGTCGAAACGCAGTAGGAAGCCGCTAACTCAGAATTGCATCGTGGTAAGAGAATAATCTCCACCAGTTATCAAAGAGGAGAGCGGAAAACGTAACGGCTCTGACGTCTTTAGTCGTTCAGAGCAGTCCAGAGCGATCTAACCATAAACTTTCAAGACGCCGATCAGATGAATCCGTGACTTTCGCACACGGATGCGGTCGCCAACGCAGGTACTTTTGACGACGACAATGTAGAGGACGCCATATGCGAATAGCAGTTATTTCTGAAGCGACTAATATGCCGGATGGAGCGACAAAACATACGGACAAAAGAAAGGTGTCGCACCAACAGCACTTCCTAAAGGGCGAATGCGAGGTTCAGTGGGCAAAGTATCGACAAAAGCGTCGAAAAATCACGTAGCGATTCCCTGACGAGCCCGAGCACTTCAGATGCGTATCTCTCTAGCGACCGTGACGTCTGACGACGCAAAGCGACACCTACCCTTATCCCACAAGAGCGTACCGATGGCTGACAGCTTAAGAGCCGCATCGGGAGAAGCGAGAATATTTCAAACCTCTCAATCGCCTAGTGACAGCGACAGGATGGTGGCTGAGAGCGTACAACGCCTTGAGGCCATGGTTTACCAGGACGTTACCGTAAATTGCGCCGTGAGGACTACGGACCGAGATCAAATAAGATACGATAATTTAGGTTCGCCCTTAGCGACAGGATAACAGAGCGCATGTAACCAAAGCGCCACTTCAGAGCAAGATAAGCAGATGAAACGCGAAATGTTCCGTTTATCGGCAAAAATCAAGGTATTTCTCATGGAAATATACTTTTTCCGGCGACCGTCTGATTGTCGGAGGGCCTCCACACAATGACTGACAGTCGCCGGACGGAGCTCGTCATTAAACACGTACAATGAATCCGATGTCGGACGATCGTTCAGGCGATAACAGTACGTTGATCGTCCGATCTCTGTTTTATCTCAAATCGTTTCCTTCCCGGGCCCGACGTCGGGCAAAATATTACGTAAGACTTAAAATTAATCCGGACGCCGCCCGATGCTACGAAATGACCCGTTGACCATGCCAACATCGGTCAGGCGCTAAACCGATGAGCGGAAAAATATTTCGTCTGCTGATCGGACGGTGATCGGTCTCTATTTGTGACTGAGGTATGAAACTGTGTCACTCATCGAACGGCGGACACATCGACCGGCGACCTGATTATTTGTGACTGCGGCATAAGATGATCTTTAAAATGTATAATATCTTATAAAATAAAGTTCTTTATTTCATTTAACATAAATCCCCGAAAAGCGGAGGTAAAAACGGTTCACATATATTTGCTATGTTTTACTTGGTGTTTGTCTATGCTCTTTCAAAATCGGTTGAACTAGTGTTCAAATCCAAAACACCATAATACACAATTCGATAACGTACTAGCCTTTACACATAATTTAGGATACACGATTTTTAATACGTTCGTATGTCGGTAATTTAGTTGAACATCAAGTGGTATTTTTGTCTGAATGGGTTAACTCTGTACCTTATACTACACTCGCATGAAATGCAGTCGAAAAAAAAAGTCTGCTGAAATGTTTCAATATGTAAAAAGTAACTTGTGGGAAGTGTTAAATATTGATGACTTATTGTACATATATTGCGTAAAATAAATATGTCAAGTTTAGTCTTAAGATGGCAACATGGAGATAGATACATATTCTTTGCTATGAATTATCAAACTGGAAAACTATATTTTGAGGTAAAGAATGTTTGATAATATCAATGTAACAGTAAAGTATCTTGAATGGACCGTTTGATAATATTGATGTAATTTTAAAGTTTTTCTTTACATAAACATTATAACATTAAGATTACAGTCTTCAGCAATCAACGTATTGTTTTAGAATCGTATGTAATTGGAAGAAGGACTCGTCATGAAAAACACAATAATACACATGTCGTATACTACGGTCTATGTCATTATGGTAATAATGCCATTTCAGAGCCGAAAAAAATCTTAAAACTTATGTTTGTATGTAACTTGTATGCAATGTTTGATAATAATTATATAATTTAGGATTTTTTATTATGAGACTTATGAAACGTTTCATGGCTGTTATATATAAGTCTGCATACATGTTCTTATTGTTCTAGAATATTATGTTATTACATAAAACATACAGTCACTAAAACACACTCATGTCATACTACAGTTTATGTAATTATGGTAATAATGCCATTTTAGAGCAAAAACGATACAGCCAATCCTTCTTAGCTATTATTTATGTAAAGCCACGTAAATTGGACGTTATTATATTATGATGCAATCCCCATCGGCAACGCGTCTTACATATTGTTGGGAATTCCATTCGTAGCGCAGTACCTTTAGTGCTTATTGATTTTCGATACCGCTTCATAACAACGAAGACAACTTAAGCACAAGAATAAGTACAGCGCAAACATATGAGTCGAGTCAAATTGCATCTGAAATGTAATACAATATTTATTACAAAGACGAACAGCCCGTTAATTTGAGAGCATATGCTAGCATTATTTTACTTATTATATTAAGATGCGCCAATACCCCCTATCCCCATATGAGGTATTGTATTATTCATAAAATGTATCGACTGTTCATATAAATCATATCGTTCAATATTTACTTTACAAGAAACTAGTTATTTCTTATGACCAATCTTCTTCAAATATGCGAACATATTTAATAAATGGTACATTTAATTATGTTTAAAAAGTTAATCACACATGCATTCTCCCCGATACGTATCCATATGATATGACCAACACACCTAATGATGAGACAACCAGACGTATTCGTACTTTCATTCATCAAGGTGCCTGTACCACGTGACTTTTTTGGCTATGTGTGGGACAATCGGATGTCAACAAACCATCGTTTCAGGTAACGTTTTTGATAATACTTTCATTAATTCAAAACCATTTTCAAAAAAACAAAGACGAGAGCCCGGTCATTGTCAAAATACACAATTGTGTTAAGTTAGCGCAAAATTAATGAAAATGTCCGCCCTATTTTTTAAACCTTCAACAATATTATAATGAACGTTTTTGTTGATTGAAAAACAAATATACCACACATAGCATTTCACTTTGTGTGTTTTAAACACGCGGTTGGACTTTTTGGAAAAAAAATACTTAATTAAGTTTGCGAAAACTTAGCACAGTTGTGTATTTTGACAATGGATCTGGTCTTTGTTTTTTTTTGAAAATGGTTTTGAATTAATGAAGAAATTATCAGAAACGTACCTGAAGCGATGGTTTGTTGACATCCGATTGTCCCACACATAGCCGAAAAAGTCACGTTGTACAGGCACCTTGTTCATATGTGTGTGATTCCACCGATTTGCATAGTGAAAAAACAACGAAAAATGAATTTCATTTTACATAAAAATCAGATGTAAATTATCTTTATGGAAATATTAAATGGCCCTATGTTTATATATGTGAATGTAAACTATTGCATAAACTTTATCTATAATGCCCTCTGGCGAGGTGCAGAAACTTGGCAAAAGGAGGGCTTGAACGGGAGAAATCGTGTATCAACAAGGCGATTCACGTGCCGTACAAGCCCTGTTATGTGTTTTTCATATTCATAATCTGGTCCACGCGCAGTTACTTCCCTTCTCCAGCCTTCGACGACTTTCCAAGCATAAATGGGGATCTGAATAAGCACCAGTTTCCTCATACATGCAGGGATAATGACTATTTCAATCCACTTTTCAATTATACCATCTGCACTCTCTTGACAAGGGCTTTATTTTATTGGCAACGTCAATGAAGTTAAGGTTATTTACTTAACACTTTCAAAAAGACTATGCTGTAAATGTAAGCGTTTATGTACCTTCGTTCCTGCTGTAAATTCCAAAATAATTCCCCATTTCTTACTTTGTGGGGCTGCATTTCAACTTGGCATTAATCCACTGTTTAAACACATTTTAAATCGAAAACTGCCTATCCGAAGATAAGCCTCGTCATTTCGGATGATGACCGAGTGAGGCATATGTAAAACACAACATTGAACTGTATTGAAATAATCGAATTATTTTGCCGATGTCGAATGAACAAAACATATTTTTTCAATGTTGTTTTAATTTATTTTGGTATGTGTGATTTGTTTATGCAAAAATAGCGAAAATACACATTTTCTCGGACATGATCATCTGCGGGCGCTCTCAAAATCCGTCCCTGCCCTCGTGCTGCGCACTCGGAACTCGGGCAGGAACGGATTTTTCGAGCGCCCGCAGATGATCATGCCCTCGAAAACGTGTATTATCCCTATATTATTGTACTGTATGTATGTTAAATTCCTGAAAAGTTGAAATCAAGATACCACATGTTTGTCTTTCGCGAAAAATATGTACTGAACGAACCTGAAGCATGCAGATTTTTTAGTGTTTATAACTCACAAAAAATATATAAGTAATCGATTGTAATGTTTATACATTGCATTTGCAAGATAACCTTTTAAATAACACTAAGGTCGTAAGTTACAATATACAAACAAAGCCGACTTCAAGCATTTTTAATTGCCATTATATTACTTATATTACTGAAAACCTACTACACTTTTGTGAACTATAATGCGCGCCGTAGTGAACACTAATTATTCCGAAACTTTTTATTTATTGTTGCACATGAGTTATCTAGTATTAGCTGTGGTGTGAATTAAAATGTTTAAACTAAGCAATGGTATAACATACGGAGTGTAAAAACGTTAACTGAACCATGCCGTATGGCGGAATGCTTTGAATAGGTCGAAGGAAAGACTAACATTCACATTTTAGAGAATGGCATTTACTTTAAAAACGTTCAAATTCAACTATGCCATAATTACATGTTTGATAGACAAAACGTACCAACAAAATTTTAAATGAAAAATACTAGCGAAATAAAAATATTTCCAACAAATCAGTATTTTATGGTTGACCGCTTAAACTTCATGTTAACAATTTTAATCGTGTTAAACTTGTATTTGTGTTTCATTTAGTCACTAAATATATGCAAAACGATGTTATCTTAGGAAGTTTTCGTGCTTGTAAAATACATCTTCCTTAAATTAAAATATAATGATACGATAGCCAAAGTATGTTCATATCCTGAAAGATATTGTGCTGCAATAAATGTCTGTTTTTTTTTCGCTCCTCAAGCATCGTATCTAATACATACTTGAAGTCATATAACGGTAAAATTAGCATTTAGCAGCAGCGTAAGATTTCTTAGACACACTTAAAGCAATGTCCAGACCAATTAAAAGAGTGCAAAAGGGCAATTCTAAACAGTTGGGAAAGACGTTCATTGATTTTACACCACTTGTCTTGTTACACATTTAATGAGTGCAAAATGGCAATTCTAAACAGTTGGGATAGAAGTGCATTGATTTTACATCACTTGTCTTGTTACATACGCTTTGGAACCTTAATGTATCTGGATGAAAAAATGTATAAACATTCTAAAGATAAGCTTTACAATGTTTCTGTTAATTGACATGCATTTCTATACAATCCTTATACTTGAGATAAGCGTTGAGTATAACAATAAGTTATAAAACTTATTTTAAACACATCTTTAAGTCAACATCAAGGAAGGCTGGAATAAAAAGTGGAATTTCAGGTGCATCCGCAGAAAATATATTGACATCACCCCTGCAATGTCTAATTGCAGGCAATTTACACACGCCCCAATCATCATGGCGACCCGAGTTCGATACCTTCTTCAAGCGCATCTGAATCGGGAAGGTGTTCATCATTTCGGACAGGTAGGCGTTTTATAAAAATAATATTGTTGCTCCCAAAAAAGAGGACTTCCCAAAATTAAACGTAATATCATTCAGAGGAAATATAACAAAATAGCTGACAGTTTTACAAATAATGATCAACTCGTCGATATTTTCGCGGGGTTGTTTAGTTAATTAAGTATGCTTGCTGAAACACAATACTGAAGACCTCTTCACGGTTGGACCTAATAATCTTTAATATACACACAGACGTGGCAACATGACAACATAACAACAATAAAACATAACGTTTCACGCAGATTTAAAGTAACAATCACGCTCAAAAATATCGAATATTTCGTTAAATAAAGCTAACCCATAAAAAAATCTATGTTCCTTTTAGCAAAATGCAAAATTTCAACGTTAGATGTTGTCTGGTAGAATTGATTTAACGAGATACAAAATGCTCGTTTTTATTATTTTGTGGCCACAAATAATTCCATTTATATCTCCCGTGAAATATCCGAACATTTACGGGAGAACACGAGATTGGATACGGTAAGCCTCGGAAGCATGACGTAGCTCTCATGAATAATCATTCTGTGAAATCAAAATGAATTCTGGGTAACTTGAACTTAGCGAATGCGAAAATGGCTTGTATAAATTATGCAAATGAACGCAACCCGAATGAATCCGATCCTGACTCGAAAGCAAAAGTAGATCGTGGAACGATATTTAGATATTTAGATGCTTAAAACTTGCCGAAGGCTTGTAATTTAACGTTTTTACATCAATGTTACTTGTTTTTAGGGTCTTCCTATTGTAATTAACCATCGTATGGTACTACTTGTTGTCGAATGTTTTTATATAGCATAATACAGTAGCCGTATGTATTGGTGAGCGTGATAGTGACTTTAGGTCCAAACGCCTCTTATACATTGTGTAACTTGGCAAAATCATGCTGAACATGTTATTCATTAGGCATCTAAAGAGCACGTTAAGGGTCATACACCGTAAGTCATGAAAAACATGCAACATTTCAATCAATTGTTGTCTGATTACACTGTATTCGCAAATTCGCGAGGAAATATGTCTTGTTTGAAGAAAACAATGATTGGCTGATTTTCTTTTTGTTTTGATTTAAACAAAATTGTATAGAATTTAATTATGCTATGTCTTAAGCTAAATAACTTTAACGAACACGGAAATTGATGCAAGATATTGCAATACAAAATATCATAGTAACGTGGTCAAACTGTGAAAGAATTGTGCACAGTCTCTTAAATACCAAACCAAGTGATATTTGCGATGACCATGTAACGCATGCATTCTTTTGACGAATATGTTGATTAAAACACAATGGTTTTAAAAGCAAGGAACTTTGTTTTTTCAATATTCTCAACAAACTCGTGAATAACAATAGAGACAATTAGGATTATACTGTTCACAGATCAGCTTCATTATGGTTATCTCGCTTAATAATGAATGCTTGCTTATTTGTATTCCTTTATTTGACATTCGAGAAGTTTAAAAAAACATTATTGGTTTTAAAACATTATGAAAGTTGTTTATTTTCAGTTCAATATAAAATTAAGAATATTAGGCTGTTAATTCATCAGGTTAAATCAAATTGCTCTCATCGCTTATGTACCCTAAATGCTCTCATCGCTTATATACCCTAAATGTGGCCAGTGTGTTATGCTTTACATAAGAAAACTTGCAAACACTAAACTCTATTACAGTAGAAATTCTTGTAATTATCGCGTACTTTAAAGGGGCCTTTTCACAGATTTTGGCATTTATTTAACTTATTCATTAAATGCTCTATATTGATAAATGTAAACATTGGATCGTAAAAGCTCCAGTAAAAAATCAAGAAAAAAAAATAAAACAGGAAAAGAACATTGCCCGGAGCAGGTTTCGAACCAGTGACCCCTGAAGTCCTGCCAGAGTCCTGAAGTAAAAACGCTTTAGCCTACTGAGCTATTCCGCCGAGTACACATTCTAGACGTATTTTATACCTTACATAAGCAATCTTCGTAGTTTCACAAAATTTAACGACAAAAACAGAACTCTCCAAATTATTCAATCGTTTCGCGTTGCAACGCTTTATAATTTTTAGGTTTTAAAATCGTCAAAAGATGCATATAATGGCTATATTAGAGCATGGTTAATGTTCAGTATTACTGTTTCCTCACAAATATCATAACTAAAACGAAAACTTACGAATCTGAAACAACTTTTTTCAATTTTGTCAATTTACCAAAGCGTGAAAAGATCCCTTTAAAACACAAAATAAAAATGATTTTTTAATCGGCAATCTATTAAAATGATAAGTGGTTAGGTTTGGAAGTGATTAGTAAACAAATAAATAAGGTCTATCTATAAAAGATACAAAATCATGAACTAAGCAATTAATGTAAAGAAATTTGTCAATAAACATAGATATAAGCAAGATCGCATTTAACCCTGAACAAATAGCTCTAACTGCTTGCAGCCTCTGAAGACTGAAATATGATAAAATTTAAGATATGTAAGGGCAAATGTTTAACAGCATCCAAACAATACAAAGCAAAAAGGTGTCGTATTTTGTATATCAAACAATAAAACTTAAGAAACTCTATAAGGAGATACGTTCTTGTGATATTCCTCTTTTTTACAACAGAACACAATCTGCAATGATACAAACGGGGATCACCGCCTTACACCTGTCAAAACAAAGATATAAACAAAGAAATGCTCACGTTAAGCAAGCACATTCTACACCTTATAAAAGGTGTGTGTGTTTACTATCGCAAAAGTGATCGACATCGTACATAGCGATAATAAATGTAGTTTAATATTAACACATGGAAACTTATGCTGTAAAAGAAGCGGAATAGTGTATACCAATATAATTAATACATCAATGTTATTAAACACTTTGTAGAATATAGTGTTCAATTTATAGATTATTTGATAAAACAGTATTTTCAGATTTATGCGATACATTTTTTATATGCACATTACCTCGCCGTAGCAGTAGAATATAAATAATTAACATACATTTAAATTCTACATGCTATATTTTACGTTTGTGCTCTATGGCATTGAAACATCGGTGGAAACGTGTTCAAATCTAAAATACAATAGGTAACAATTCGATTAAGTACTAGTTAACACATTATATAGAACTGAATATTTTGTTTTTGTAGAAATGAAGGTATTCTTGTTTGATATCTACGTGTTAATCAATTTCAATGGACTCCCTTTGGTTTCTTTCTTCTAACTGTTGTAATACCATCGCATACACTAATTCGTACAGTTAATTCCCGATTTTTAATGATTCATGTGTCGGCTGAATTGTTTAAAAAAAATAAGAATGACGTGTGACAAGACATACTGTTAAACTGTAATTTCGTATTCTTCTAAGAGTAAGTAAATCGCAAACGTATTACATTGAGGTAAAATAAGAATGCTAAGAAATAAACGAACATACGATGCATTTGTGATCATCTGTTGCCCTTTTTTGTGAAAAAAAATTAAGATGCGTGACATAACATGTTTGGGCCCTGTTATCGATACATAGATAATTAAGAAGTGCTCAACTTTTGCAAGCACATTCTAAACCCAATAAAAAGGGGTTTTTTATTATCGTAAAAGTTATCGACATCCTTCATTGTACTTATTAATGTCGTTTTATGCATTTTATATAAACACCTTGCAAATAAGCTGCACAAAAAGCTAAAACAAAGTATTACGGCATCATATACATGTACACATATTCACACACTCTGCAAAATTTAAAATTTAAATAACACACAATTTTATATAAAGAGCTATTTGTTATACATTCTAACAGGGCACGCGCACAATTAAATATCCAGATCCTTTATAAACGTTTATATATGTGAATGCAAATTTGCATTGTACTGTATGTATGTTAAATCACTAAAAAAAATGATATTAGAAGTATTTTTTATTTTTGCAAACAACATGTACTAAATGAACCTAAAGCATGAATCTCCATAGTCGCTGTTTAAACTTCATATTTCGCAAATTAGTTTTCAGATATAGGCTGTGGCGTGAAATTCAAATGTTTGAATTAAGCTTTGGTTAAAAAGAACAAGTTTTAAAACGTCAAATGAACCCATCAATATGGCGGAATGCTGAAAATAAGTTGAAGATCTAAATGGCCTATATTATTAGATTGAATGAATTTTTTTTAAACATGTTCAAATCAACTTTAAAAAACTTTAATAGATGTTCGATAGACAAAACGTATCAACTTAGTTCAAGAGGAAAAATATTAGCGAAATAAAATAAGTTCTCGCCAATCAGTATTTCATGGTTGTCCTTTTAAACCTCATGTTAACAAGAGCTGTCAGAAGACAGCGCGCTCAACTATTCGAGTGCTTGACAGTATAATGTAAGCCATCATGGGGCAATTGTTTACATTCAATTAGGTCAAAGTAATATAGTCATATTCTAAGTGGAAGAGGACCATAATTGAAACATATTGATCGCTTATGTTTTAAAGAAGTTGTACTTTATAGACGATTTTGAGTTCAGGTATATTTTCCACTATCTATTGAAAATTTGTAAAGACATTAAACAAACAAATAAGATTATATTTCAAGTTTGATAGCAATAGCTTGGGAGGGATGGATGGACGGTCCTTCAAAAATCAAATAAATAAATATTTGTGTTTTTACCATGTTTTTTTAGCGGGGGGTTGGGTTGGGGGTGGAGAGGGGAGTATAATGTGGGGATGTGGTCATTTATTAGATGACTTTTCAAAAATAAGATAAAAAAGGGAAAAAAACATTTATTTTTATTTTTTTTGAGGGGGGTGTAGGATGTTGGGCGTGGGGGATGGTTTTGGTGAAGTTAATTGTGGTATGTCAGGTAAGTATTATTTTGTCAAAGTATGAATCAAATCTGATTATAAATAAAGAAGTTATGGCAATTTAAGCAAAATTTATTTATTTTACCTTGAGAGTCAAGGTCATTCAAAAATCAAGGTAAAATTCAACATGCCAGTTACAGTACCCTCATGGCGGTAAGAATATATTTGAAGTTTGAAAGCAACGTAGCGGAGTGACGTCCACTGAATAAGAAGTGCACAAGGACCTCTCATTGAAAATTATGATTTTAAAACACTTTTAGAGCAACCCAGCGACTTCTCTACAGCTGTAACAAGTGAAATATCTTTTAAATGAACTTTATTGATCAGTTACACATCGAAAAATAGTTTTAAAACTGTATTTTAAGCTTTTCGGTGTTATTATCTGTGTAGCTGGACGCTTGTCTTACGTGAACGAGTCTGCCCAACGACTCCGATTATATAAAGAGTATAAACAATTATGGCGGCGCCCATGAAATACCGAATTTAACAAAACCTGACTGTTTAACAGCGCTTTTTATCACTTTAACGATGTTTTGTTATCTCACGGTGACTAACCAATACGGATAATACTGGAAACATTTTTACCTTTCCGGATAATACGCGAAACGGCAACGGATCATACCGGGAAATAAACAAGGTAAAATGCAGGGTGCGCCTAGTATTGGAAGTGAAATTGGCCACAAAACCGCGTAAAAATGCCAAATACTATTGCTCACGGAACGTTATGGTATTTCAGCTAATGGTTTACTTCAAAATTCGTATATGTAAATAAAACATTTTATCAAAACGAACGAAATCAAATGAACCTTACCTACCTTAAAGTCATGAAATATAAAATACTTGCTTTTTTGTAACTGGAGAAAATACATATAATACTACTACTTAACATTGTTGTTATAATCATTCAGAATTATAATGCAATTGTAGGAAATTACTGGCAACTTCAAAAACGTGAGTATTTGCGTTTTAAAAGGATCGCATATTGATTTCACGGGCACCGGATAACACACAAAACCACAATTTACTGGCACCGGATAAAGTCCGGAAACACAACACTGTATAATACACGAAATCGATTGATACATGTACAGATTATTACGTGCTTTTTAGCATGTTTTATAAACAACATGTTCACATCGTATGTTCAACGTTTAATATAGTACTTGAAGTTGGTGACGAATTTTAACTACTGGTATGGATGCAATTTCTAACCATGTGCTTGTAACTGAAAAATATTCATATCGACATAGGTATATAGGTTTCTAGATTTTGGGAGACAAAAAAAGCGTACCGTAATCATTAAACGCAGATATTTGTTAAGCGTATTATTTCTTGTTAGAAACTTTTATGATCTTAACTTCAAGGTAATGCGCAATAGACATTAAAGCACCTATAGAATGTCATTTCAATAGTGCCACCTGTCGTATATTTACATTCCAATTAACCGCTATATTTATTTACATTTTACTTTGATCTTTAGGAGATGGCATCATTTATGTTATTTGTTTATTTGTATATTTCTTTGTTTACAGAAAAATGCATTTGATTCACCATCGAAGCGCGGAAAGCGGCAACGAAAATCGAAACGGTCCGATATAAGTAAACCGAATGAAGTCGCAAGGGGCTGTTTGCCAATACGCCACCACCACAAATGTGAAGATTCTATGTTTGGCACTTTAATAAACCATTTTATTCAGTACAGTGTTTTTGGCTCATTCATGCTTGCATGGTTTATACCAGACAAGTTTTAAACGTATAACTACAAAATTTAAACATATTTTGTACATATCAAATTCAATTCAATAATGTTAAACTTTACCTCAAATCATAAACTTTTGCCACGTAGTGAAACTCTTTTTTAATCAAATCAAATCTGTGTGTCAAATATTTTCTTAAACTAATTTAATATATAGAGAAATGAATACGCTTTTATTTAAATATTTAAGAGTTCATAACATTAATTTTAAAACTATGCTCTTTAACATTGCAAGATGTCTGAAATGGTAACAATTATGTACATTGTAAACAAGACAATATCAGGGATATCATCTATTTATGTTGATTTATTTTAAATTGATATGAACACCGTCTACTAACAGTATTAAGAAAATAATTATGGAACTCGACTACTACAGGACTCCAATAAGTAGTACACTGTATACCACTGTCGGCACAGCTTCACCATTTTCATAAGAGTGATATATGATTCGGTCCACCCACATGCACATAATCAATTACATATTTCCAAACATTATTAAACTACCGGTAAATCTCTATAATTTCAGTAACATTGACCTTGACATACTTCAACAAAATCTATAGACAATAACAATACAAAACAACAAATATAATTATGTTTTAAAGTAACTACAACAAACCTTAATTTTGATGCAACCAATGTTTTACAAGCTAAAACAAATATTACAAATATGTGGCTTACTCAATATCGTTTTAGCCAGTTTTTGTCCTATACCGGTATTTGTTGTCACATATTTTGCACTCATATAATTATTATTCTCGACAACAATTTCAACTGAACAACCTACATGTAAACAGCTATCTTTCAGTCCAACTCAAACAATAAATTATCCACTCCAGACTCAACATGGTATCTGTCTTCATTACTAGGAGGAACAGTTACAGATAAAAACACACAACTTTCTTGCTTCTTTTCAGTCTCTGCGGTTTCAAACCCGAAAAAAAAAACATCGGTCGGTCGTGACATTCTGAAATAAATTATCATAATTATAGAAATTGACATGTGTTAGTGTTCCGACGTCATGGGTTTGAGTCTATTAACTGACTCACTTTTCCTCCGTGGTTACTTTACGCATGCCATGGGCATAGCAGCTAATCAAAGCATGATAAATTGTTCCAATAAAGTTTAAAGTTAATGACACTCAGAAATTGTACAATTAATCAGTCCAATAAATATCGAACAGTAGCCCTAAGTTCATTGATTTAACTTATCAACTTACCGTATTCTATCTCGAACTTCAAAGTCGGATTTTAGGGCTGAAACAAAACGAATACAGTAATGAGTGAATTATGAAATAAAAACTTTTTCATGTTAAACATACATCATATACAAATAAAAGAGATACTAGCTCTAAATGTTGATAATGAATTAATTCAAAAACGACAAATACCTAACTATGTGTGCATTTGAAGAGCGCAATTGTTAACAAGGGAAGTATCACGATTGGGGAAGTATCTCTAAATCTAAACCGTAGGTTACACACAACCTAATATTAAATATAATAATAAATTATAATTATTATATTAAATATAATAATAAATTATAATTATTATCCCACAAAAGTGAACAAAAATGGTTCAAAAATACAAATTATACAACAATCATATTTTACAATTAACACTGCTGAACTGGTCTTAAAACTTTCTTTTACAAATTGTTATCGAATCGTGTATATAAATTTTATATTTAAACAATCAACGGGTTCTTATATCTTATAAATACTATTACTGAATCGGTCGTTCAACAATAGCACGCGTTCTACATCAGATTTATTAAGAACCAATACCATGTGTAACTTTTAATGCCTAGTTTTAATAACCTTTCCCAGTGTTGGGTCACGCTATTTTTCATGCGTCAAGACAGTTGTCGGGGCTGAGGGATGAGAAGTAACAGACCCATTTCATTTAGCAATATAAAATCAAGAAATTCTTAAAATGATAACCATATCAGCAGAATCTAATACATTCTTAAACGTGCTATACATGTACTTAAATTCATTAGTCTCGGCTATTATCCGGTGCCTACTTCGTGCATTATCCGGTGCCAGCAATCGACACATAAACTAAATATTTTTTCTACAAACTAAACCGTCACTAATCATGGCAATGATTTAACAATAACTATGCTGTCGTTTTCATCAGGAAATTAGCTCATAAATTTGAATTTCATGGTTGATATATACCAATATCTGCATTTGACTTCCGTTTCCACAGGTTTTGTGCATAAATTGTTGGACAATATAAGTTCCTACTGCATAATGACGTTTTTGTTACTAAGCACGAGTATACAATTTACTGAATGAATGTCTTAGTTGTTCCGTGGAATATTGGTTTGCTTAAAAATGTTAACGTAAAAAATAGAATGTTGAAATAAAGAACACACCTCAAAACAGTAAATATATTTCTGTTATAATCCGTTGCCGTATCGGGTTTTATCCGGAAACGTTCAAATGTTTCCGATATTATCCGTATTGGTTAGGCACCGTGTATCTAGTCTCTCTTTTCACCATGCATAAACACGCAGAGGTTAATAAACATACAATCAGTAATTCGATGTTTTCGAGAAGAGAACCAATGATTACGCTTTACGTAAATTCTTCAAAATATAACTACAATCTAAATTATGCATCCGTGCTATATCAGTTCCATATCAACATGGAAAACATTTTTAATCAATGTAAAGACAATGTGTATACACTTAACCTTTCTAGAAATTGTTGGAATTAATCATTCAAGTTGTCAGATACTGTAAACTTTGAGATCCAGATGCAGAAATCTCTTAATACAATTTATGCACTTTATTATCATCTCTGGCATTGTCGACGTAGAAAAATCACACGCAGTTGAGCTCAAGCACTGCTTACGCTTTCTCCTTCTGTCTGAAGATGTTGCATTGAATCCAGGGACCTGTCCGTTTTCCTTGTGGGGCGTGTGGAGGCCCTGTAGCCAACAGTCACAGAGCGCTCCTCTGCAATGGTTGTGAACGATGGTGGCATATTGGCAAACAAATGTGCAAACATACCACCACCTACTTACAATGAACTTGCGAAGTCACGGATCATTGGATATGTCGAGATTGTGATGATTTTTAATTTCTCTGACTCTTTATACGAGGATAGTTTTTTACAGTGTAGAACAAAACAGCAGTTCTACACATGATGATGACTCTGATATTTTCAAACAAATTTCAGCTGCTAGAACCAAACATCCTAGCAAGTTTCTGTGTGGTACTTGAATATAACAGTTTCCGATAAAATTCCACATGTAAAAGATTTATTACTTAAAAATACAATAGACCTTTATTATATCTGAAACAAAACTTGATGACTTTTTTTGTCGCTCAGTTCTAAATTGAAAATGACCATCTCCTAAGAGCGGATCGTACAGCAAATGGTGGAGGTGTTCTAACATATCTTCGCTCAGACCTGGCTGCAGACAGACATAATCAGATGGAGTTCAATGTATTGAGTCTTTATATATCGAAATTATTTTGAATGGTAAAAATGGCTTATATCAGGACTTTATAAATCACATCTGCCAAAGAATAAGATTGTATAATTACATTTTTAAACCATGGACAAAATTGTGTTAAATATGATAACTTTGTGTTTCTCGGTGATCTAAATTACGATTTACAATATGTTGATAAATGTAAAAGTCTTATGGAAATCTGTACCGTTTTTATTTTACTAATATGGTCAAA
>NC_068370.1:38327346-38442346 GCF_020536995.1 Dreissena polymorpha
GTGTCAGTCACGTGACTGTCCGCCGTTTACATATGTGACCTTTATGCGAGTCAGCGATTCAAAAAGCCAAAGACGTAGCGAATACCCGCTTCGCCGATGTCGGATAAATAAATTACTTAATGAATAATTTCAGACGATTATCAAATTTTTCGTTGTTAAATTGATTGTTTGAAGTTAAGATTGATTGTTACAAATAAAAAAATTAAAATGCTCTTGTGTGTTTGTTTTTGTGTGGTGTGTAAACAAGTGGTAATCATCGGCGAAAATTTGCCGGTTCAGTGTCTCATATTATTTTGATTAGACATTTACTTATTACTTGTTACAAACAATTCACGCATGCATTGTTGTGTTGATTTTAATAGCCGCAACATCAAGCAGATTATACTTATTAAAGATTCTCGCGCAATTAATTAACGCTAATTGTTTGAAATGGGTAAAACTCTATACTCTAAAATCATAACATATTGTTTTAAGTATGGTATTTTTGATACGCCTCCCATTATTTTTCTTGTTCTAACTGATATCAGATATAAACAAATTGTTTGGATTTAATTTAATTTTGTGAGCTGGAATTATGTCTCGTACAAAAACCCGAACTTTTGGGAGAGTGATATTGATCTTGACGATCTTTTAGGAGATTATATGGATGATGAAGAGAAAGTGAATATATCTAGTTGAGTAGATTTTCATCTTTGGAATCATTTAACAGCTATAAACCAAAAATCTTCAATAATGTATTTTATAGGTTTTGAAGTAACGCAAAACATATGGATAGCGACGCTTTTTTGTCAATTAATCGAAACGAAACTCCGAAAAAAAACTAAATAATATTTCAAAAATATATTATTTAGTGCCAAAAGAATTTATTAATACATTTATTGGCATCTTAAAATAACGCGTCATTAGCATCAAAGTAAAGATTATCTGAAGACTGAAAGGCCGACAATTTGACACAACAAAGAGCTCTATGCATAAGCCGTATTATTTATTTGCAGAAAAGCTTCAATAAATTACAATAGTGATGCATCTAATTATAAAAATATAATTATGAATGACATAAGAACGTTAGTGTGATAAACACGTGAGTGATAGAAAGTGTAAGGGGTGCATTGAATATAAACGTACTACAAAGCCCTATTAAAAGCGAAGTGCATGACAGTATTTACATGTAATTTTAATTTGATGGGTTTTGTACAGAGAATGACGCTATTGAGGAATATTAACATACAGCTAAAAAACACAACTTTACATGATGCAAATTGAACTGTGTATTCATGTATATTGAAAACTCGTTACTAGTGAGTATGAGTGGCAAATATCTAACATTTAACACACATATATCTATATACTTATTTTTTTTAAACATTATTTACCCCCGTTGGTGTCAAATGTAATTTCTTGTTTTATGTCGTTCGTGCATTGCCGTAACATTAAATCTTCATACGAAATGACGTAGTTTTAATAAACCGATACCCGCTAAATACATTAAATGTTATGTTTTTAGGTAAATTTTATAATTATCAAATACTTTTTTCATAAATTAAACCAGGGATTAAACGGGCTAGTATCTTTACGGTGTACAATTTCTGATAAATGTTAAGTATGTCGGAGGTAAACTATTAAACCAAATGACTGCTTAATACTACCAGAAAGAGAAGACATGGTGGCATCATCAATTGTGTTTAATGACCAGACTCTCATCTGCCATCCAGTGTGGTTAAGACACCCCGGGATGACACCATGTTGTTAGTTAAGTCTGGATAATATCTGATCAAAACGAGATAATCGGATTATGCAGAACAAACGGGCAATTCAACACTGGAATGCTAAGGATTACGCGATTTTAAGATTGATGCAAATAATCAAATGATAAATATTGCATTTAATTTAATTAAAAGTTTTTTTTTAAATGTATCAACGTGTTTCTTTTCCTAGACAAATACCAAAAAAATGCACGTTTTTCAACATTTTTTCTGTTATAACACTAGCTTAACATCTCCTCTAGCAGAAAACTTTATTTCATACAATTTGCATGACAAACAAAAAAGTTTTACAAAAAGAAAGAAATTCATCCGTTGAATAATCGGCGCTCTCTTATATATGTTACCGGTTGTTAGGCAGTAGTGTAATGGCGGACGCGGAGAGTATTCAGGGGTGATAATTGGGTAATTACTAAATTCTGGAACGCGGATATGAATTGGGAGTTACTGATATTAAAATGTCAATGAAAAACGCTTTAAAATACCTCCGATCTGAACATTACAAATGCACGGAATGTATTTTTGTTCATAGAACGATTTGCATATAAAAAAATAAAGGAAAACATCATTTAAAAGCCATTATGTGTTCATATCCGCACTTTTCAGTCAATCCGCGGATATGAGTCATACGCACTTTAGTCGTACCCCATTGAACTACAATGAGCGCTCAAAGCAAAACTAATTCGATATCATGGAGGATTTACACATTACAAATGCAATTCCTAATGGCAATAAGTAAGTTTTCAATCCTTAGTTGTCTTTCTGAGTTGTATTAAAAACAACGACAGTGGATCCAGTTAGTCTTATTTATAAGACGCGCAAAGAATTTAGAGATACTTTTTATATGGGCTAAATTCTTTGGATTCTAGGGGCCCGGTCTTCTTCTGCCCTCGCCAAATACCTTCTAGACTGTCAAATAACTGACAAGATCTAGGTCATTGGGGAGGGAGAGCAGCCCACAGTATTATTCAGTCATGTGACTGATTTGTTTAAAAACCGTGTTATTTTTGCACAAATCTCTATCGTAGTCATTGCAATTGTGTTGGATTTGTGTCATTTCGACACAACGTACTTTAGTTTTTAACGGGATTATTGTTCAAAACCTTGCCCTTTCTAAATCAGGCCAATGGTATTGACCTGGTTCCCTTATTTTAAAACATTATTTATAAGAGTATGACGTTAGTCACCATACATTTTTCAGTTTCTTAATATATTCATATTTATAGCAGTTTTTATTTAAAAAAAAGGACGAGGCTGTCCAGTAACCTGGTTACTGCATTGCACCCCCTCCCTTCCCTCTGACACCCCCCTTCTCCTTCAAACTCAAAGAGCCATGTCGGACTGGAGTGCACGGTGCAGGCCTTATACCTTGCAAAACCCTTATTAAACCCTATCCAGGGTAATACCAAATTCTTTGGTATTATTGTAAATTTCTTAGTACTGCTATTTTTCTATCATAGCAAATTTTGTACCTTGTATTTCCCTTAATTCTTGTTAAAATTGCTGTTTATATAGCAAATTTCCTTATTTTTGTGGTCAAATTGCTATTTGATATAGCAAATTTCCTTATTTTTGTGTTAAATTGCTTTTCTATATAGCAGATAAGTACTTTTGTACTATTTTCTCTCGTTTATCCCCTATATTTAAATATATTGGTTGGCATTTTGTTGGTTTTTACCTGCATTGAGGTATTAATGGTCTTTTTACCAATTTTATATCACACTGATGTAATTTCCTGCAATTGTATTCATACTATGCTACCGTGCACTCCCTCTGGTCCATGGGAAACAACCGTCGTAGACTCCATCTCCACAATTACCTCCCTTAGTCCAACCTAGTGGTAATGCCCCTGTTGGTTTATTCCACACCCACACCAGCCTACACTTCCAAATCTCTCCTTCTTTTAACCCTCAAGGTGGCAACTTGTATTTTATATAAATAAATGCATATAGTACTGTACACAATGTAAATAATCTACCTTTATGTATAAATTTATCTGTTCTTTCTCATTTTTAACTGTAAAGCTTATTGTTTTACTTATAATTTTTATGTGGCCCTATAAAGGTGACCGTTAGGCGACACGTAAGTCATTACTCTTATTTTACAAGGGTTATTACTAATAACCCTTTTAAATATTGTCTTAACACCACTCTGGGGGGTCGTCTCTTCTTCATAGCCCAATTTTCATGAGGTTCCATACAAACAGGGTCTTATGTTGGAGCATTACGGCTATATTCCCTGTCTGCAAGTGTTCAACATCGTGCCACATTTACAAATACATACCAATTACAATACAAAATATAATTTAAAACTAAATTACAATTACCAAATACATTTTTTTGTTATATTTTTATATAATTGCATGTTTACATACAAATCCCCCTTTTCTTATTAGAGCTCTTTTTTCCTATTAATTAATTTTTATAAATCTTTATATCTTCCCATTACTAAGAGTTCTTTGTATAACATATAACTCTAACAACAAACTCCCATCTATCCATAGATTTAATACATAGTGGCAATGTTAAACCACTTTGTGATCTGTAAAATCCTAAAATATTAATAATTTTTGCTTATTTCCAACATATGACACTTCCGTGTATTTCTTTTCTTTCATAGAAACATAAAATTAAAGTAATTATATATTAATTTTAACATTTAAAACACAGATCAGAAAGTCTAAAGACTCCAATAAACCCATTGCAGTATATACTGAACAGTGGGTCTAGTAATGATGATGACACATACAACAGTATGTGTTTTCACCATCTTTACTTATAAAAATTGGGCTATTCTCTCTCTTTCTCAATTTGAACTATTTTACATGACTGCACAGTCCTCTTAAGCCGAGCGGAACTGTCTTTTTATTAAGATCGGAGTTAGTGTTTGTGTGTCGTATGAACGAATCTGCACAAAAACTCAATAAGGAATTTTTTCATATTGTGTGGTAAAAAATTATCAATTCGGAATGTGTTTATTACCTCAAAAGCTGTACGATAAGGTATAACTGTGTAAATCACAGGTGGTGAGCGTGTGGCTATGATATTAATTAGTAAAAACATCATTTTGAATGAAAAATAATCAAATTATAACGCGAAATCAACTTCTATATGTTAAAGTCGTTAAATTACACCTCTTACAAAGAAAAGGTAGCACATATCGACTCTTGTTCATTAATTATATTCACAAAATATTAAAATTTGTGATACTATTTTCTTATTTATTTATTTGACTTTGTGGACTTTATAGCAATGTTCTTATTTTATTGTGAAAAATCGACCGAAAATCGCCTTCATTATTTACTGACAGCTGGACGTCAGGACTAACACACATTGATTTTGGGGTGCTATTTGTGAAACTTTTGGCTGTTTTGGACATACTTGGACGATTTTCATCAAATAAAAGGTGTTTTATCATAGATGGACGCTTCCTGTTGGCAACCACAATGACATATGTGTGCATTGTTTGAACTTTTATGCTGTTGCATTGTGTTATTCAATACACCTGTGAAATCATCGTTGGGTACCTTTACTCTTATTATATATATAACGACCAAATTTTTTTTCAAGTACCTGTGTATTTTTGTATATAAACATTTAACTCGTTTTACTATATGTTCGCTCACACCATCACAACATAACACAGTGTATAAACATAATGCAAGTTTATCTACTCATATATTATGTCCGGTATATGAATAGAAAATTATTTAATTAAATTTTATTAAAATAGTTCATACTAATCATTATAATTGCCCATTGCAGGTTGCTGCAGTTCGCCGAATTTTCGTCTGCGCCTCATCCATTCACGTATTGTCAGGGGCAAGTAATCCATAATACGTTTTATTATCCCCCGCCATAGGCGGAGGGATATTGTTTTGGCGTTGTCCGTCCGTCCGTCTTTCCGTCCGTCCGTCAAATATAACACTTTTGTGTCCAGAAGCATATTGGCGGGGGATATCAATTCAACGAATTTGATTGCGCGTTTTGGATAACGGCTATTCAGTTACATTTTGTTCATATCGATTGTCTTATTACAATACATGCGTCTGACCCTGTTGAGTCAAATATTAGACGGATCCGTTTTAAACCGATGAAAAGGTAGATTACACATGCGTTAAATGCAAGAAAGCTACACCTTTAGGCTTTACATTAATTTTAAAAAAGTGATACACGATTTCCAAAACATAACATCTTTATAAATATTCGCGTTTGTCGAAATGAAAGGACGTATACGTCTAGAAATCCTACCTTCGGTTTTAAAAGCGGTACCGTTTGAAAAGTAATAAATTACAAAGTGTACAAGATGTGCCCACTACTTCTCATGCGTTTATGGAGGCTCCTCAAAGTAGTCTGGAGAAAGGGGGACGTACCAGAGGCTTGGAAGGAGGCCGAGAGGATATTCACACCGAAGGAACGCAATTCCAAGACGGTCAACCAGTTCCGAACGATCTCGTTGCTTAACGTCGAGGGAAAAATATTCTTTACCATCCTTGCAAGAAGACTCACATCTTTCCTGACAGGCAACGCATACATCAACACCTCGGTCCAGAAGGGAGGAGTTCCCGGTTTCTCCGGCTGCATAGAGCACACCAGTGCTATCACACAGCTAATAAGTGAGGCGAAGAAAGGGAGGAAGGATCTCACTGTAGTTTGGCTCGACTTGGCCAACGCATACGGGTCCATTCCACACCAGCTCATCTATACAGCCCTCCGACACTACCATGTGGACGGCCACATTCAGAAAATCATCACCAGTTACCTGGATGGAATCAAGCTCCGGTTTACTGTTGGTGACCAGCTAACCAGATGGCAGAAGTTGGAGAAGGGAATCGTTACCGGCTGCACAGTTTCCGTGGTGCTCTTCATCATGGGGATGAACCTGCTGATAAATGCTGCCCAACGTGAGACACGTGGACCAAAGACAGAGTCAGGAATCTATCTCCCATGTAGCAGAGGCTTCATGGAAGACCTCACATTGACGACAACAACACACGTCCAAGCTAAATGGATGCTGACAGCCCTGACGGATGTCGCTTCATGGGGAAGAATGAAGTTCAAAGCAGCAAAATCCAGATCTCTTGTCATAAAGAAAGGACAGACAACAGAGAGGTTCAAACTCTACGTACAGAACGAAGAGATTCCTTCCATAGTGACGAGTCCAATGCAAGCCTACAAGATCGCGACAATGTCAAGAACTTAAAGCAACAGGTAGAGGAGGGCCTCAAGAAGATAGACCGCTGCGGACTACCCGGCAAGTTCAAAGCCTGGCTGTACCAGCATGCACTGCTCCCAAGACTAATCTTGCCGTTGATGCTTTACGAGGTACCCAGCACAACAGTGGAAGCCCTGGAGAGAATCACTAGTCGACACCTCAGGAAGTGGCTAGGAGTTCCACCCAACTTTACCAGTATTGGACTCTATGGGAAGAGCAACAAGTTACAGCTCCCGCTATCTTCACTGGTAGAAGAGTTCAAGACAGCAAAAGCAAGACTTGTGTTGACCTTGACGAGTTCATCCTTGAGGCAGGGATCCAAACCCGAACGAGCAGGAAATGGTCAGCGACATAATCTGTGAGCCAGGCAGAGAACACGCTCAAGCACCAAGACATTGTCGGAGTGACTGCAGTTGGACATGAAGGAATTGGTGCGAGAAAGGTGGTGCTGTGGAGCCGATCAGACCAGAAAGAGAGGCGAGCGATGATTCAGTCTGAGGTCAGGAGGGCGGAAGAAAATGCCAGACAAGCAAGGGCTGTGGAGATGGGAGCGCAGGGAGCATGGACCACGTGGAATACCGCAGACAGGAAGTTGACGTGGGGAGACATCTGGAAGTATGAGCCTTTTCGTTTTCCTTTCTCCTCAGGTCTGTCTATGACCTACTACCATCCCCAGCGAACTTGTGCCGATGGGGACTCACAGCAGAGCCAAAATGCAGCCTGTGTGACAGAGTAGGCACCCTAGAGCATGTTCTGTCATCTTGTAGTACAGCACTGACACAGGGAAGATATAGATGGAGGCACGACTTGGTCCTCAGAGAGTTGGCTGACTGGCTAGAGAAGGAAAGGAAGAAGGAACATGGTAATCACCCCCGGAATGGGCACATCGCTTTTGTCAAATCGGGTGAGACCGTGAAGACACAGAAACAAACAAAAGCATCAATTCTTGATGGCTCTAGAGACTGGAAGTTGTACTTGATAGAAGGCTTGTTTTCCCAAACGTGGTTCAAACGACCCTACGACCAGATATTGTACTGTGGTCAGAGACAGGAAAGAAGCTCGTCACCATAGAGCTGACAGTACCATGGGAGGCAAGATGTGAAGAGGCCTACGAGCGGAAGAAGGCCAAGTACAAAGAACTGATGGATCTGTGCAAGCAACAAGGCTGGCGAACTTGGCGATTTCCCGTGGAAGTTGGCGTTAGAGGATTATGTTCCCAGTCCGTGCACAGGCTGATGACAGCATTAGGAACAACTGGCAGGGAGAGACGAGTGGCTATCCAGAGACTGAGCCAAGCAGCCGAACGGGCATCAAGCTGGCTGTGGCTGAGGCGAGAGGAGAAGAGCTGGAGGCAATCAACCAACACACAGTGACTGATCACCACTGTGGGCCCACCGCTATCAGAATGTTCATGGAAGTAAAGGGCCGAAACATTCTAAGACGGCGGAATCCGTGCTGATGATGTTGGTTGAGGAGCAGTCTTAAGACTGTACTTAAACTAACTTGCTAACTAGGCTATATATTTAATGACAATTTTGCACACTTCCAAATTGCATCTATATGTATTGATTAACAGGTATTTCATTTCAAAGTCAGAGGCAAGCTGTGTGGCATTAAATGACCTAATTTTATTGCTAATTTTTTTGCTAATTTTTTTATGATCATATGATTTATATTTGATTATTTTGACTTTTTTTTATTGATTTCACGTCCTTATGAATTTAACTTCTTTAAATACGCTCATTACATAACAAAGCCTTTAATGTGAAGCAAAACATCTTCTTCTAGGTTACAGTTTCAAAAATACGGATGACACCTGAATTCTCGATCGTAAGTTTTCATCATTGGCATAAGTTGTTTTTTATTGGCTTAAACTTGTTCTAGTCAATATTGTCTTGTCAGCATTCTTATTGCAAAACAAGTACCATGCAGTCGTAACCAGTCCAAAAGTACAGCTTTAAAAGATCGTAGTTTCAGAAAGTGTGTTAAACTAAAAGATCTAACTCATATTGTTTTGCAATGTTAACTATTTATGTTCAAAACTACATGTAGATGCCTTCGTATCATACGAACCAAACTGCGTACAAACTGTAAACAAATGTCATGTGTGCGGCTCGAACGATGAACAATAAACAAATGTTGTTCCTATTCAGTGGACGACTCCAATATGTTAAGTACATTACCACCGAGGCCAGAAATACCACTATATTTCTCACTTTCTCGCGCAGGCTTCAATTGTCTCCGGGACAACCTTTTATATTTGAAAGAAATAAATTTTAATGGGCGTTCATAAAAATGATAACTATGAATTTAGCATCAATTTAATACAAACTGCATAAAATAAACTATATTTTTGGAAATATTATTCTGTATAAATCGTCAAAGTGCGCGTATAATGCTGAATGCATTTTAAAATAATGAAATATTTTTATTACAGAATAACATTAATCCCCCGTGTTCCAGATCGTATTATATGTACAACAGTACATTATGAGTAGGTAAAACATTTACCATTTAAAACTCGTATGTACCAATTTAGCGCACGAGTAAATACACAAATATCTTCAAAATGATTCGAAATCCTTTGTTTCTTAAATAATTGTTTGAATGTTGAATGTTGATTGTGATTTCAGTGTGTGTTTCATTTAAAAGTGATGTCTCTTTCACGCACGGCCTGAACGAATTGCGAAGAGCGCTTGTTTATTATTAAATATCCATCACATTAAAATTTGGTAAGTTTTGTTTTAACATAAAATATATTATAATTTAATGGATTTGAACTTATAACGATAATAACTATATATATATAACGATAACGATTGTTACTATGATAATGAATTTTATCATACCACCGCATTGATATCTGCCTGATATAACGTGGCCTGATAGATCTATATTTTTTTATATCACGGTCAACAGGAAGTTCTTATATCAGTCATGTGTGGAGGATGGTCATATTAGTCGGGATCAACTATAAAGTAATCAATTTTGGTAAAATCGAATCAGATTCAACAAAACAAACAATTTGATACCAAGATGTGATATATTTTAAACACAAAATGCAACTCCAATAGCAAAACACATTTTTTACATATATTAAGCGCGCGTGCTCATGACGTCATTATTTTCTCGTGAAACGACAAGTCATATTCTTTCCCGCTAAAACTGAAGATTTTTAGCGATTTTTCAATTATTTCTTTAAAATCGAGGACGTAGAGGTATGATAAACAGAAAAATAGGTAACTGCCTGATCTTTTTGTAATATATCAGGCTCGGCACGAATAAAATAACGGCTCGCCGAAATATTATTCTTAGCCTGGCCTGATATATTACAAAAAGATCTGGCAGTAATCTGTTATTCTCTATATTTCCACTGAAAAAACAAGCTTCTCGGAGTAAATCCGTTGCAGTATGAAATGCTTAAAAACCTGGACTACTATCGTAAATATCCGTAATGATACGAGAACAAATGGCGGTAAAACTTTTAATTCTTAGACGCGCAAAAGACTGTTTACGTTATTCGAAGTATAACTGCACGTCTTTTCACAACGTGTGATGTTAAAATCGTAACGATTACAAATAAAGTTCTTCTATACCTTTCCATTAGTGTTTATCGGAATGAGGTTATTTAATAACGGAATATTATAATACTGTAAGGGTTCGATGTGTCATCCCTCACTCGTTGATTGTGTAACATCGTATTTCGCATCCCGTTCGGGCTTGTGGAATAAAACAGCGTTCGGACTAGTGGAATAAAACAGCGTTCGGACTTGTGGAATAAAACAGCGCTCGGACTTGTGGAATAAAACAGCGATCGGACTTGTGGAATAAAACAGCGTTCGGACTTGTAAAATAAAACAGCGTTCGGACTTATGGAATAAACAGCACACACTCAAGTCGTGCAAGAAAATCACAGTTACGTTGTATTTTCTATATTGTAAAAGTTGTAACATATTTAGAAAGTGACATTTACACAAATGATACAACCGTTGTTTTGCCGAACAAAATGACGATGGCATGTGGTGTTAAGGTGTATATCGCAAATCTAAACCTGTCCGGTAGGTCACAACCGCCTGCATTTGAAACAAACAATGTCTGCTGACTTGCCTGAGAGTGACGACTATACAGGCTACTGTATATGACATTGGTTCCAGACTCTGACCCTGTTTGCCCGATACTTCCTTCCGCCATTTTCTGAAGGTTTATTTAACAATATGTTTAGTGCTTACAGTGTCCAATTATTATTACTTTACTAGGGGATTTTAATTGCACGAATTTTTTCACACGGAACAATTCGCCTTACCAGTACATTCTATCTTCCTTAACTGGAAAACTGCTTGTGTAACTTGTATTGCTTTCTGATTTCCGCAGTCATTTCTAAACATTTTCATTTAAACTAGTTTTATTCCGATTCATCATCGAGCTTTGGTGAGAGTCGTTCTTCTCTCATTGTGTATTCAGTTGCAAACGATTCAGCAAAAGAAATAACCAACACATTTTTAAAGACTGAATTTGATTGCAAGATTGGAAAACGACGGCAAATTACATCAGCATTTACATAAAAGCTTCTATTGCAATATGCGCATTATGCTGCCAGTGTAATATCCGAAGGGATTTCAAAATAGTATTGTTTTCCAGCCGCTTATAAAATATGCAGGGAAGTCGTCATACCCCATTTTCTAACGAATGTTCGTGAATCTCAGAAATTATCTTTGAGAAAATATGATCCAGGGAAATCACTGATCAACAGAAAAATTATTCCCTGAAACTATCAGCGTTCTAGTTTTTCGTGTATTTTTTTCATAATGAATCAATCGTACAAATTAGAATTGCAATACCCGTTATTAGTATGGCAATATATTGTAATATGCGGTTTGCTTTATCGTTAAGCCCCTACAAATTTTAAATCAGTAAAGTTTAAACCAAACCCAATTATGTAACTGGACGTTTGTTTTTTTTTCATTTTAGTAATATTTCAATAGGTATGATTTTACGCCCTTTAAGTTTGCATGGCTTTTTAGCTGAACTGATTTAATTGAAAAGAGATATCATATTTAATGCATTCAATGCGTATCAACTCTCCCCAAGTTCGTTTCTTTGTTCGTAACTGACATGATAAAAGAAGCACAGATTGCTTTGTGTGAAGGCCCAATTGAAGAACAAACTGTTTGTTCACGTATGGCTGCCTTTTGTAAGCTGATTTTTTCTTTCTAAATTGGAATTTAAAACTGCAAAGTCATATGAAAGTGGCATACTTTTAATTACTGCGTAAAGCTATATCGGTTAAACAATAATACCATGGACCAATAAAGATACGAATTATAAGACCAATAATTGTTACACATTTCAGATAGACAATATAATTTAAAAACTAGTTCATGCCAATCTAACACTTTCTCATTAAAATAGACTTTAATATACTGAATGTCTCACCGATTAAAATAGAACTTAACTTAAGCACTTCATCATAGTTTAAGACAGACCATATTTTACCAGCTCTGTGTCAAACAATCTATTTAAAACTTAACTATTCCTTACTATTGAAAATGACATGCTTCATTTAACTCACATATTTTATATAATCACCATTTCACACTAATTACACTGCCCCCCACCCCTGTGCAGTTTTATGCATGTTAGACTCGATCAACAATTTCAATCATTTTAATTTCGAAAAAATGTAATTATAATTTTTTTAACTATTATAATCATTATACTTACCTATTACCTAAATGCTGAGCTTAAATGTACTGTGCGCATTGCAAATGTTTACAGTTATAAAGCAAATCATAATTCTTGATTAATAATATTGACATGCAGTTTTACCTAATCCACAAAATGCGCAATACACAAAATAATTATACTAGCATAAATCAATCTCAATTTATTCAAAGAAAACATTGGTGTATTATTAACTATACGTATCAAATCGACATGGAATATATCCATCAACCCAATACAAATCCATAAGTAGGTTCATAATATATATTGAAGGTTTAACAATGTCAATTAATGACTTTGAAATCAAATACATCAATTCGTTTCCATTGAGTGATTGAAACCATTATAACCGTATAAGTTGAAAGTAAACGTAGTCATCTGCGCTCAAAAATATTGTTACACGATGTTTTACTTTAACGCGTTTTTAAATCGAAACATATTCGATGCTAGCATATTCGTGTTAGGTAAAATTCCTCACTCGGCGCATGAATTCCCTTTATGAGTTTTAGTAAATTTGTATATTCATTGATAAGTCGGATATTGTTAAACGTATATGGCTTTTAGAGTTATACGGTATGGCCTACCCTGTCGTCCTCCATTCGAGCCATTATTGCAAACATACTAAAGCTTTGGTTAAAAACTGTAAACATAGCAAAAATCTCGTAAAATGTTCACATTTACCGCACGACTTAAACCCGGAATGGGTTTCTATGTTTTTCTTATTGTTTAATACAAGCATTAGCAACTACAACAGTAAACAAAAACCGGTCGCCACCATAATTTGCGATCTCGAGTGATCCTATTATAATTGAAGTTCACAAGCTAGCTGTGCCGATCAATATTGATCAATATTGATCAATATCAATCGTTTACACCTGAAATAACGTTGTTGAATATGAACGTTAGAATGGGTGGAACTATCCGGTAATAAGTCGGAATGACACGATAGGTATCATGAATGACGTCGAGTCATGCGCAGTCACTGTATAACTTTGATACACTGTAATGTAAACGTCTGCCTACGATATAGCGACCGGTTGCAAAAGTCGTATGAAAACAAAAGAACAATAAAAACAGCCTGACAATAAAATAATGATTTAAAAATCTGATCACTTTACACCTGTCTCTCCATTCTTGATCTAAAAAAGAGAGTGATAATCAATGATTAAGTTGTGTACGTACAAACCATAAGCTAACTGAGAGTTGCGTAATTTAATCCGAAGAAAATGTAAAAACCAGTGCGGTTAAATGGAAATTTAAGTTAAATCATTGTTTTGAATTTGTAACACATAGTTACACAGTAATACAGTATGTTTACTTTACCAATGGCAGTAACTTACATGTTTTTAGTCGCCAGAATGGCATATTTAAGCTTAAGAGTCCTCTGAACGAAAATGAGTTTGTTGTATTTAAATGAAATCAAATAAAAGGCAATCGTAAATAGTCGTATTATGTTACCCGTGTTTGGAAGAAGAAGACAAACTAAACTGGTTAGCGTCAAAGAAATGTTGACCCAGTGTAAGATCTGTATACAGGTCCCCGGTAAAATCAATGAAGTCATTAGATATATTTAAACAATGAAACGACAGTCTAAGTTTTCAAAGGGAATTTAAACATCCTCCTATCCAATTATTTGATGGTTTTGCTAAAGAGTTTCTGCCTTCAATTTAAAACGAATTTGTACAGAAATAGCGGTACTATAAAACACATTTTCCCTTTAATTATGTGAAAAAGTTAGGCAACATGAATGCACACCATCAACTCATTAACAAATACATCGCAAAAGATGCACGGCCGTCTTCAACTATTGCATGCAATGCACCTGTGCGAATGCCGAGTTATATTAAAGTCATGTAACAGGAGAATACACGGCGTTTGTTATGTACATATGAACGATGCTTCCACATGATACAAAGTATTGATTCGTGTTTTACTGGCCGTGCACATTAACAACAGATTGTTTAAAATAAATGTAATACGCTGAGGCATTTATTTGGTAAGCGGGAAAAAGTTTTGTTTTTCCTGAAGCGCTAAAGCAGAATTAAGCAGGCTTGTTAGTAATTTGGTAACCGTCACATCAACCGCTTATTTAGTACTCAGGTGCTTTGGATGACTACATTTTATGACATCATGATTTCAATCTTCCTATAGTCCAAATCTGTTCTTACACTGAAAACGACACTATTAATTATATGCCAAACAAATTATTTCATGAATGAGTGTACACCAACAGTTATTAAGAAACGAATATCATATTGTTTATTTAAAGAACATGCTCGCATATTAAATAAACAACCACAGCAACTACAACAACAACCAATTAAATGCACACTAATATAAGTAATACAACATTATAAAACAGTTTATTTTTTTCTCCATGACAAACTAGACTATAGTTGTTAAAACCACGGTTTGAAGTAACACAATCCGGTTAAGGTTGTCATTCAATGATAAAGTAGACCAATTTGTTTAAACCATGGTTTGAAGAAACAGCGCTCGGATTAGTTTGTCGTTCAATGACATATAATACTACTTTTGTTATACCATGGTTTGAAGAAACAGCATTTGGATCAGTTTCTTAATTAGATGGTATTGAATAATGAATATACTTTTCCGTTAAATATAAATGAAAAGATGAAGATATTTCTTTCGTTCTAATTCATATTGTGTATACATTTAGAACTTGCTAATGCATAATCATTTTCAGTCACCATACATGTGAATTGGTTCCTTCGAATGCGACATAAAAATTATTAAATTATCTAAGCAATTTAAATCGTTTGCAATAAATAGTTGTCTTAATATTTTAAAACAGCTCTCATGCTAATGTTAAAACAGCTCTCATGCTAATTTTAAACTGGTTAAAGTTAGTCCTATGTAGCTAGGTATACATTTCATCAATGAATGGTGCACTGTCACTGTACAGCTTGGATACACAGTACATGTTGTCGTCTGGTTACGAAATATCGATCGATTGCAAAAGTCGTATTACAAAATGAACAATAAAAAAAGCTTGACAATAAAGTAATGATTTATAAGTTGATATTTCTACCCCTTTCTTTTCAATATTGATCTAAAAAAAAGATAATCTGTTAATAACTTGTGTACGTACAAACTCTAAGCTAACCGAGAGCTGTAATTTAATCCAATGAAAATGTATAAACAAGTGCGGTTAAATGGTAAAATTATAAATAAACGTTTTGAATTTGTAACAATAGTAAGAGTAATACATTTAGTTTACCTTACCAACGGCAGTAACTAACATGTTTTTATAGTCGCTAAAATGGCTTATTTAAGCTTAAAAAGTCTTCGGGACGAAAATGAGTTTGTTTCTATTAAACGAAAAAAGGCAATCTTGAATATTATTTATTGTGTACCCGTGTTTGCAAAAAGACAGCGAAAACTGGTTGGCGTCAATTTTGATACAGTGTGGCCTTGTAGACTGTTCCCTGGTTAAAGCAATGACGTCAATAGATATATCGAACAATGAAACGACATTCGCGGTTCTCAAATTGAATTTTAACAGCTTCATATCATAATATGTGATGGTTTTGCTTCAGTGTATATGCCTTCAATTTAATACGAATTTGTACAGAAAAAGAGGTGATATAAAACACATTGTCCCTATAATTATGATAAATGAGTAAGAAAACATACCTGCACACCATGAACTCCTTAACAAATACATCGCAAAAATTGTTCCTTCAAATGCGACATAAAACTAGTAAATCAACTAGAAATATGAATTGTTTACAATAAATTGTTTTTTTTATTCTTTTAAAAGACCTCTGATGCTAATTTAAAACTGGTTGAAGTCAGTCCTGGTGTAGTTAAATATAAATTTCATTAATGAATGATGCTAAAGATTGCGTAAGTGCCTATATTGCTTATGTAAAATATTAAACGTCGAACTATTGTGTTGTATTTGTATTTATTTTCCTTTTCATGATAGTCTAATAACCTTCTCCTGTTACACAGCTGGAACATACACAGACGTGAGAATATTTACCAATTGAATGTTAACTGCGAATAGTATTGATTCGAAACGTGATATTCAGCTAGGTCACATAACGATGATAACCATTATTCTAAAAGTGTGGTTACCTGTTAGAGCAACGTATTGCACACATTGACAAGATTAAGTGGACACTTACGTTAAAAAAATAAATATGAAAGTAAAATTAAACATGATATACCAATGCAATACCTTACGTAAAGGAAAATAGTAACTGAAAACTTTATAGCGGTAAGCGTTATAACACTGAATTCTAATTACCGTGAACATGAATATACACTTTAATTGACACTATTCATGTGCATAGTTCACAATGTGGAAGATACTCATGCCGCACATATAGAACATGCACTAACAGTGAGCAATCACGATAACTAGAATAACCTTGTAAACTTACAATGTTCAGTTTGCGGTATGCGTTAAGTTCTATATCCGACGGAATCAAATGTTTTAGTTTACTGACTACCGTGATATCCGTTTCTCCCTCAGCTAAAGTAAAGATAGCTCGCAAAAAAAGATTAAAGATTAACTCTGTGAGCGTTCTAACGCACTTCTTTAAGACAGCAAGTACTAGTTGTTTTCAAAAACGGCCTTAGAGTTGGATTCCATTGAGCTTAAATATTTTGTTTAAATTCAAAAAAATATTATAATTTGATTGATTTATTAAAAAAAATAATCGCGGATTATCTTTGAACACTATCATGTCTTCCTGACATGTTATTACAAATCATCCATGAATCCTTTATGAAAGGTATTTTAAACTTGAACTGTAATTATAATTTGTTTAATGTACGTTACAGGGGTCTTTTCACAGATTTAATGAAGTTTGTCATTAAATGCTTTATATTGATTAAATTAAACATTTGATCTAAAAACCTCAAGTAAAAAAAAAAGAATAAAATTAAAGAAAGAAAAAAGGTAACCCTCTACTGGGCTTGAACCACTGACTACTGGAGTAAAAGTCTATCTATCGCTAAGACCACTCGGCCATCGGTGAATGATGTATTTTATACTTTATGTAAGCAATTCTCGTAGTATCACAAAATATAACGACAACAGAACTATTCAGATATTTCAATCGTTTCGCATTGCAATTCTTTATAATTTTCAGGTTTTTAAATCGTTAAAAGACGCATTAAATGGATAATTTAGAGCATGGTTAATGTTCAGTATCACTGTTTCCTCACAAATATCATAACTACACGATGTGAATCGGGAACATTTTTTTTATAATTTTGTCAATTTACCAAGACTTGAAAAGGCCTCTTTAACACATACTTAATGTTAAATTCCAACAGGCCGCTATTTTAAGTTAAATCAGAGAACGTATTTTCTCTCATTTTGATTTGTTGTTATATCGGCCATATATTATGTATTATCTTCGTTAAAGCCTCTGACCTTGAAATGAAATACATGTTAATCAAAACATATAGAATGATGCAATTTGAAACTGTGCAAAATTGTCATTAAATCTATAGCCTAGTTAGCAAGTAATTTATTATTTTTTAAACGGTACCGCTTTTAAAACCGAAAGTAGGATTTCTATACGTATACGTCCATTTCGACACACGCGATTATTTTTAAGTTTTAAAGGGATCTTTTCACGCTTTGGTAAATTGACAAAATTGAAAAAAGTTGTTTCAGATTCGGAAGTTTTCGTTTTAGTTATGATATTTGTGAGGAAACAGATATACTGAACATTAACCATGCTCTAATATAGCCATTATATGCATCTTTTGACGATTTTAAAACCTAAAAATTATAAAGCGTTGCAACGCGAAACGATTGAATAATTTCGAGAGTTCTGTTTTGGTCGTTAAATTTTGTGAAACTACGAAGATTGCTTATATAATGTATAAAATACGTCAAAATGTGTACACGGCGGAATAGCTCAGTAGGTTAAAGCGTTTTACTTCAGGACTCTGGCAGGACTCCAGGGGTCACTGGTTCGAAACCTGCTCCGGGCAATGTTCATTTCGTTTTTTAAATTTTTTTCTTGATTTTTTACTTGAGCTTTTACGATCCAATGTTTACATTTATCAATATTAAGCATTTAATGAATAAGTTAAAAAAATGCCAAAATCTGTGAAAAGGCCCCTTTAAAGCGCACTAAAGACGGATTTCTACCTTGTAATCACCAGATATATTTGAATTGGCATAGATAAAATTAAATATATAGCTAGTAAGCAATGTTTTATTTTTTTCAAACGGTACCGCTTTTGAACCGAAAGTAGGATTTCTAGACGTATACGTCCATTTCAACAAACGCGATTATTTTTAAGTTTTAAAGCGCAAAAAAGACGGAATTCTACCTTGTAAACACCAGATATTTTCTAATTGGCATAGACAAATTTATGTTTCTTATTTATACTTATATTTACTATGCCAAATAAGTTGTGTGGCTTTAATGTGTATGTGGGTACATACATCGCAAACAATTCAATGTCTGTTAATTTAAGGTACTCCATTTGTATTATTCATTGTTAGTTTGCTGCGTTTTATTTTGTCGGGTTTACCGTCCAATAAGAAGTTAAATATTTCCTTAGTTTTTTTATATGGTGTGTTTAGGGGGGTTCAGTAATACAGTGAATGGATATACTAGTTTTGGTAAGGCGAATGTTTTTTTACTGTTATTTTCCCTAGTTAGGTCAATTTTCTGTGTTACCATTGTTTTAGACAATTACCGAATGCACTCAATTTGGGTTCTAAATTCCTGAACATATTTTTTATTTTACAGTTATAAAAGGATAACCCAAGAGTGTTTGCAGATTCCGATGTCCAAATAAATTTGTGATTATGGCAAACCGGATTGTTGTATCCTGAACATTTTATTATGAACACTTATTATTATTAAATTGAATACAATATTATTGAAAGAAACTGGTTTAAGTTATTTATATGGGCTATATAGAAATTCGACGAGTGAACCCAACCAGAAAGACACTTAAGTACAATATGATAATCAGTCTATAAGAATAAATCATAAAGATGATGTCTTCTTTTCCCTAAATATTTACACTTGAATTATCGAAGCATACGGGCAAATAATTCAAGCCTCCCAATCGACCTCGTTATAAAGCTCTTTGACCACACCGTGCTTCCTATTCTGACCTACGGATCTGAAATATTGTGATACGAAAACATTGATATACTTGAAAGAATCCACAATAATTTTTTAAGAAAAATCACACATGCTAAAACTTTAACACCTATATCTTTCTTACAAGGAGAGCTTGGCAGGTACCCAATATCAATACCGGTACTCTTTATTCTACTTTTGCCATTATAATTAGTACAGAGTATCCAAAGCATTACAGAAATACGAAAGCCTGTGAGCAGGTTCCTTTAAATCGTAATCTACGATTTGCACATGGGCCTTGTTCTGGGAAAATTGGGCTGACCAGTACCATGACATGGTTAAATAAGTGATTCCAAGTGTTTACTTTTTGTCACTATACGCCTAAAATGTACCAAGAGCTTTATACAAGGCACATCATTTAGCAATAAACACGTTTTTAATTTGCCAGCCGAGAAAGCAAGAGAGTAAGGTATGTTTGTTTGTTTTATTGACGGAATACGCTTTACGTATCTCATACTTTCGTTGGCGTTTGGAAATGAAAGGTGTCTAATAATATGACACGCGTTATGCGAAAATGAGTCTCATGTCAAATGCGGCCAGCATAGCTCCAGACCAGCTTGAGCATTTGCGCAGTCTAGTGAGACCTCGAAGTAATGCGTGACTCTATAGCGGACAGGGTGGTTCTTAACCTGACTGCGCAAATCCGCAGGCTAGTCCGATTGGCCGAATACAACATTCGACATTAGACCCATTTTAGCATGACGCGAGTATTTGCACAAAGTCTTATTGTTACAATTACGCAACACATCACGATGTGTCACTTCAGAATGTAATGAGGATTAGCCCGTGTGAAAGGTGAGTAAGTAGTCCTTTTATGAACACGTACTTAACCTGTTAGGTCTTAGGTGTTGACCACGAGAATGTAAAAAATAAATGGCAATTGCGACAGAAGACATTTTCATTGTGTTTCTTTGACGTCGGACTTCTTCATGCATGACGCAGAGTCGTGTTAAATGATCTACGAAAAACTAACTTTTCGAATTATCGATTACTTTCACTACCGATTGTGCTTTTGAGAAGCGTTTCCTATGCATCAAATGAACAGTATAGCAACCTTGCTAAACTTCCAATTAATTTCTAGTAAATGTACATCTATTTATTACATGTTGCTTGTAATAACACAACACCAAGGTAATATTTATTTTTTATTTTTTTATTTTGTACTGCTCATACTTTATTGATATATTGATATATATTGATACATTGATATCGAGTGCCAGTACAATTCGTATTACGGGGTGTTTGTCCGGAAAGTAAAACTTAGTTTAATTAATGAATGACACATCAATGGCTGAATAACAAAATACGTACGTGAACATGCTATATGTATTTGACAAATATACAATCCTGAAAGTATATTTTTAACTTTTAGTGTATTATTAACATATTAAAATTATTATGATTCTGTAGACATGAATACGCCTTTCAATTAACACCATCATTTTAATTAAAATCATTTAGTTATTTTTTTTAAATTAAAAGCACAGTCTTTATATATGCTTTTTCTGTCTTTTGGTTGCTTGTTTAGAACTGTACGAGCCTTTTTACAATCTGTATTTAAAATAACCAAGGGTGGATATATATTATGGATATCCTGTGATCATATACTTGTGCTAGACCGTTTAAATAAGTTGCTATTTTAGACCGAAATATGAAGTTTGATATAATCGGCTAGAAGGGCATCTCTTAAATGCGCTTGCTCACATCTCTTATTTACCATAAAGAATGAAATGAGCCTCGTTCTGTGAAAACTGGGCTTTATGAATGTGCGAAAAGTGTCGTTCCAGACTAGCCTGTGATAGCCGCATAGGCTAGTATGGGAACTCATTTTCCACATAAACATGATTCTCGTTCAGATGAGACTTCCGTTAAACAAAAGATTCCCTTAAAGCGGAAAGTGTCGTCTCTGATTAGCCTGTGCGGGGACGAAACATTACGCACAGGTATTACGCCCAGTTTTCCTGGAACGAGGTTTAGATAGTATCATTTGCTAGAAAATGATCACCAGCATCTTACTTGTTCTTTGTTGCTCTAATATCTATTTCCAGCAGGCAGAATCTGAGGCGTCCTACGCTGCACCACACCCATACACACTACGTTGTTATGATATAAAAACAATTGCCAAAATTACCGCCAGTGCCGAAAATTACTACAAGGTAAAATAAAATGGTCAAGTATCGGTTTACAGTCTGAAATTGATAACGTAAAATCTTCAACTGAATGTCACATTTACTCCCGCCGACCCTCACCCACCCCCCCCCGACCCTCACCCCGTCGAGCAGTGGGATGTGAGTCGCCCTTTCACTCTCTTAGCATTATGCATGTACCCAATAATGCAACTGCAGAATATACTATATTGTAACATGCAAATAGAGAAAGATTGACAGATGTGTTGTATGCTCAGTTTGTTCGTTTGTGATATAACAATTATTTCCGAAATGATTGTGTTATACATAAATATAAAACAGTTGTAAATTAAAGCTCACAAAACGACAATATAATTTTCACAGGGTAAGCATTTGACTGACTGTGCTATAAATAATATGTTTGGAATTCCATTTTACTTCTACGCTGCCATTGGAATGATTAACCTATTTATGCCTAGCGTCTAGTAAAAAGGCCTTGGCAAACAGCGTAGACCCAGATGAGACGCCGCATGATGCGGCGTCTCATCAGGGTCTGCGCTGTTTGCTTAAATAAATTTATGTAAGAAATATTCTAAATATAGAAATAAATATATTAGACATCCCTTATTTAGAAAAAAAATTTGATCCATTTTGCAGGATGGGAGAGTGCACTATGCATAAATGGGTTAACTTACCGCCGCTCATATCTCTGCCATCGTTGAGCGGGGTCCGAGGACTCGAATAGAATATATATATATATATATATATATATATATATATAGAATATATATATATATATATATATATATATATATATATATATATATATATATATATATATATATATATATATATATATATATATATATATATACAGTAAAGTAATAAAATAAAGTAATAAATGAAGTGCAATGTTATTCTATGTCACACATATATTTTCATAAAATAATGAATGTTTCATATATTGTATAGCATACAATTTTAGAAGCCTTGTTGTCGCAGTGACACAAACACTATGTGAACTAATTACAATTTTGTGACATCTTAAAGCGTTTAGATTTTCATTAGTATTTAAATTGTATTTTTTCAAAGGCACCGTTACCACTCTGCAAACTGTTTTAACTGTGAATCCCATATCGGACGATATAGACTCTGCGCACTTTATGTTACTGAGGTTGCTTTGGAAACGGTTTAAAACCGAAGTCGCTTAAGTACCGGTAAAAAATAACAATAACCGAATGGTCAATTAATAAATTGTTTAACCAAATTCAAAGTGTGTCCACTCACTCTCAATGATAAATTCTTCTGCAGTCGATAAAAAACACGGTCGTTGTTGTCTTTTTATATCTTAATTACGGATGTCTTGAATGTTTTTTAGTTTCAATACGAAAACAAAACACTTTATATTTCAACTATTCATAAATTTAACAATCAATTATGGCAATCTAAGTATAACAATGGTCTATCTGATATAAGCTAAAATAAGCAGGTACACAATTGTAGTCACTCACTAAGTTTAAACTGTGTATTTTCCCGACATTTTATTGCTGTTTTGGCTACTTAAACAAAATAGGTGTAAGATTCACTCGAAAATACTATTGGCGATATAGAGCTACATTTGATTCACTTTTAATAACTAAACACGAACGCTATCAACAAAACATGAAGAGGATAAGTCATCATACTACTATTTTAAAGCGGTTAAAATGTTCACTTGAAATTTAGACTGATCATAAATGACCTCTATCTTTATCTAAAAATACTTTTACCACACATGATGCTTTCGTTCTAGTTTATAGACAAACAAATTGAAACTTCAATTCTCAATTTCTCAAAAATTTTAAGTCGGTTTTAAGAAACACTTGCTTAAGTTGCATATGATAATTGAAAATTTTTACTTTTTCAAAGTTTATTGTTTTCAATAAAAACGAATGTGTGTTGTTTATTGTTTTAGCAGTCACATAAACAACCAAGCTATGTAATATGGATCTTTTACACCCAATATTGCTGCTTCTTCCTGTTTTTGCACGATGATGGTCTGAAATATTAAATATATGCTGCTCTATTCTTAAATCTTTTTCTAAAAAGAAGGGATATAATTGACACTTGTTTTTTAATTTCATTTCATCGTTCCTCAAAAAGTTGTAACTCTGTTGCTCTGGTCTCCTTCCTACCTTTGAGTAATTAAATTGTAACTAAATTGAATGCGTTTTAATTCACTTTTATTATTGTTTAATTTGAGTTGCAATGCTATGCGGATAAATTTTATTTACACGTATACGTATCATGAATATTGCTGGGCCAAGTGTGAGGTTGAGCCCTCTAAAACCGGTTTGAACCCACAATGCTTTGCATTGACCGTTCCAAGGCGGTGACCCTAGCTTTATTTTTCTATGTGTGTATGTTGTTTTGTATTGTGCTGTTTCGTACTGTTCTGGCAATAGGTCACTTGCCTTAAATAAAGGACCAACTAATTGTTTATAATGAGAATGAAATACTGCTCCAGCAGCTTGAGTTTCACTTCTTTATATTGTGAACTTTACCACTAACTTTTCTTTGAAACTTGTTATAGTTTCAAAAAAAAATAATTGATAACGATTAAAACAATGTCACTTTATTCCAATCCTTCAAACCAATGTATACATTTGGGAGACATCACGTCCAGGTGATTCAATCATTGCTACACGTGGGTTAAACGCCTTGAAACAATTAATTCGAAGCAAAGCATCGGAGGTTGTAAACCGGTTTAGCGCACAAACCTCACGCTTGGGCGAGATATATTATCAAAACATTTAATTGCCAAAAAAAATCGTCTACCATTAAAATCTCAATCCATATATAAAGCTCATATTACATGTACTTGAATTTTTATGAAGTCCTTAAAAAGTTACGTCACTTATGTCTTACGATGTAAACTAACAGAAATATTGACCTTTCGATTGAACTGCCCACTGTGATTTTAAGCTCCTTTTAACACATGTTTAAAAGTTTTTACAAAATGTTTAGCTTACCCGTTTGTTTTGATATGATTTAAAGCACGTGTGACATGCTTCAATCAATTCATTTGAGAAAAATGTGATGCACTTACGAATTGAGTTCCACGTCCACAGCCGAAACAGTCAAAAGCCTGCAAACACAGAGTTACTAACACAGCCGAAACAGTCAACAGCCTGCAAACATACAGTTACTAACACAGCCGAAACAGTCAAAAGCATGCAGACACGCAGTTACTCACACAGCCGAAACAGTCAAAAGCCTGCAAACACGCAGTTTCTAACACAGCCGAAAAAGTCAACAGCCTGCAAACACACTGTTACTAACACTGCCGATACAATCAAAAGCCTGCAAACACAGAGTTACTAACACAGCCGAAACAGTCAACAGCCTGAAAACATACAGTTAATAACACAGCCGAAACAGTCAAAAGCATGCAGACACGCAGTTACTCACACAGCCGAAACAGTCAAAAGCCTTCAAACACGCAGTTACTAACACAGCCGAAACAGTCAAAAGCCTGCAAACACGCAGTTACTAACACAGCCAAAACAGTCAACAGCCTGCAAACACACTGTTACTAACACAGCCGAAACAATCAAAAGCCTGCAACACACACTGTTACTAACACAGCCGAAACAGTCAACAGCCTGCAAACACACAGTTACTTACACAGCCGAAACAGTCAAAAGCCTGCAAACATGCAGTTACTAACACAGCCGAAAGAGTCAAAAGCCTGCAAACACAGAGTTACTAACACAGCCGAAAAAGTCAAAAGCCTGCAAACACGCAGTTGCTTACACAGCCGAAACAATGAAAAGCCGTCAAACACGCAGTTACTAACACAGCCGAAACAGTCAAAAGTGTTCAAACACGCAGTTACTCACACAGCAAAAACAGTCAAAAGTGTGCAAACACGCAGTTACTAACACAGCCGAAACAGTCAAAAGCCTGCAAACACGCAGTATGCAGTATAGTTGATTGGCTTAATGACTTTAACTATGGGACATTTGAAATATGCATCTTCTACAATTAGATAAGACAAATGGTGTTGTTGTTGTGAGTACTGGCAAATACAAGGTCCATCATTCTGACTTGATGATTTAATATGAATTACATTACATATTAAGTCATTGGTTTTTTTCCAGAAAATGTTGCACATGATGTTTCTGTGAGCTCTTACCTGTTTCAGTGTACATCACTGTGTATTATATGTCACAAAATGATATATAAAAGCAGGAATGAAGACAAATGGGTTTTGTTTATTATTAATGAAAATTTATAATATGTAAATTATAAATCATTATGCGTTTGTAAACACGATTATTTTATCAATTTGAAAAGATTATTATTAATAAACAAAGCTTTGTTTTCGGTATGAGTCTACGTCATAAGATGTATTACGCCGCCTCATTTACAGTTCCTTTAGAATCTATTCATTTTTGAAAAATTGCCACTTTGATAATATGTTTAAAAAAACTTGGTTTACGCAAATGTATCTATATTTTTGTGAACGCTCGTGCGAAAATGATACCAGTTTACTAGAAAAATAAATGTACGAATACCGTACGGACGCAAAATATATCGAGAGAAAAAAAAGTAATTTATCATTAATAGAGCCGCGTTCTGGGAAAACGGGGCTGAATGCGTTTGCGGGCTGCACAATCTTTTCATGGGCGACACTTTACGCACACGCATTAGGTCCAGTTTTCCCACATGAGACCCACTAGTGATCGTCGCATGCCTGAAAGTGCCGATGAGGAAGAAAAATAGCATACCATGCTGGAAAGGTTTAGTTTAGTTATCGATGACTTCTCTCAGTTTTTATACTCCACGTTCTTTTTGAAAACTGAAATAGTTCCATAATATGCTTCAATTGTGTTAATTCTGTGTAGGGTATCTTAGACGTTTTAATAAAAATTAAGATAAACCAAATTCAAGATAGATAAAAAAGTGCATAGACATTAAACATGTATCATGGATATTTGTGTTACAAGTGTTGTTATAACGCAATAAGTGTCTACTTGGCACTTTGTAATCTGCGAACATATAAGCCTCTTAAAAACTGGGAGATGGTGGTGTACATGTATATTAATTTTTGGATCAGTTTGCTGCGTTTTCCCCTCCACCCCACGTCCCATTTGAATGTTTCCTTCAGCATCTTCCGGTGTTATGTATGGGTTAGAGATACTGGCCATTTTCGGGATCCCACATATTTTAAACATTTATCTTTTGTATTTACATTAAATATGCAATGCAAACACAACACATAAGCTTTGGGCCAGATCGGGGGAGGGGATGTCCAGGCCTAGTAAATCATTTAATGCAATTTCAATCAACCGAATTGCTTAAGCTTGAAAGATAGAAAACACTTATAAGAAAAAGACATGGCATGTAAGATATTTAATGGTGGACCAACGAGTAATTTAGAATAGGTGTGTTCTTTTGCATTTCAATTGTATTCGTCAAAGCTGTGACAATATGAGCCGCGTTCTGCGAAACTGTGCTTAATGCATGTTCGTACAGTGTCGTCCCAGACTTGCTTGTGCAGTCCCAACAGGATAATCATGGCCGAAACTTTCCGCATTTATGTATTTTTCGTGTATAGGCAGTCTCTTCTAAAACGGAAATTCGGTGAACGCTGTAAGTGTCGTGTCTGATTAACATGTGCGGACATGCATTAAGTCCCGTTTTCACGGATCGCGGCTTATATAATTTAGAGAAAGTGGGTCCCCCAAAAAATGGAACACAAAAGTGGGAAATTGTGGCAAACATGTGAGTTTATAACCATACAAGCGTTGTCATTCTTAAATGTGTGCAGAGGAAGTGATTTTATTATCGTTCTTTTTCAATCGCGCAAATCGCCTCAACTGCGTGAATGAAAAGAGGAATATACACGTATCATTATTTTAGATTTCTTGCAAAATGACACGGTGATTCATTGTGTTTCCTTTTTGTCACTTAACGCCCAAAATGTGCCGAGAGCTTTCTACAAAGCACATAATTAAGCAATAAACGAACACGTTTGTAATTTGCCAGCAGAGCAAGCAAGACGATAGGGTATGTGTTTTTATTGGCGGAATACCATCGAGATTAACGTATCTCAAACTTTTCTTGCCGTTTTGAAATGTAAGGTGTCTATTCATATGACATACGTTATGCGATAATGAGTCTTATGCCAAATGAGCATTTGTGCAGTCTAGTGAGGAGTCAGCATGTCCGCTAAAGACACCGCGAAGTAATGCGCATGCCAGTCCGGAGCTACATTGGTCGCATACAACATTCGACATAAAACACATTTTCGCATGACGCGGGTTATATTACACAATTTTAATTGTTAGAATTACGCAACATATCACGAAGCGTCATTCAGAATGTAATTAGGGATTAACCCGTTTGAAAATAGAGTAGGTAGTCTATTTATGAACACGTACTTTATCTGTTTGGTCTTAGGTTTTGAAAGTAAAAAGAAATGACCGATTCGACAAAGGACATTTTGATTGTGTTTCTTTGACGTCGGCTTTCTTCATGCTCGACTCAGAGTAGTGTTAAATGTTCTACGAAATTAAGTGTGCGAATTAACGCTTACTTTCACTACCGCGAATTTGCGCAACACCGTGTGCTATTGAAAGCTTTTCGTATGCATAAAATGAACATATTGCAACCTTGCTTAACATCCAATTTATTTCTACTAAATGTACATGTATTAATAACATTTTGCTAGTAATAACACAACGTCAAGGTTACATTTATATTTTTTTTTTATTTTTTACTTCACATAATATGTTGATATATTGATATAGTGGCGGGTCATTTATGCAAACTACTCAAACTTTATCCGATTAAGGCTTAAAGGCTATGGGGTCGCTTTTTGCAATCACCAAAGACATGCATGTTCCTGTTAAAATAATGTTAAATTTGTTCGATTCTTATGTTACTTCAATACTGTGTTATGCGTGTGAGGTTTGGGGGTTTGTAAATGCTGATGATATTGAAAGAGTTCACAGAAGATTTTTGAAACGAATATTTGGTGTCAAAATGAGTACCACTAATTCAGCTGTGTACGGGGAACTAGGGCGATATCCATTATATATAAATCGCTATGTACGAATTATCAAATATTTTATAAAATTGTATACTGTTCAACAAACTAACTGTATATTATATAGTACACTTTGTTATATGAGAAATGGTGCTGAAAATATAATATTGTAATGCCGGTCCGTCTGGTGGCCGTCAGACGGTGCCAACATCACAAATTTCCTACTGAATAAAGAAAATAAAGACTGCATAAATTAAAATATCGCTTTTTATTAACACAAAAGTCATTTCTCAAGTTTTCATATTATTCCTGTTTTCTGATGTTATTCGTTTCTTAGCCTAAAAGAAAAATCAAGTCGTCTAACCTCGTTATCCATGACCTTTTCCAATGAGTGCCAAAACGCAACTGAAACCAAACGACAGTTTGGCCCTATTTATACTAGTAGTAAAGTGACGTCATACGCATGTTTCAATGAATGACGTCACATGACTAAGCAAATCTTCAATGAATGACATATGATTTAGCACCATTTCAATGAATGACGTCATATAATAGTAAACATTCAAGATGGCGGAAAAGAGAAAATACCGCGAAATACTTGCGAGTTTAATGTAATTTATGACAAAGGTAATCATTATAATATGATGAATTGATAAATTATATGCAAAGAACTTCTCAATATATCATTATATTGATTATACTAGTATAACATTTAATAATTATAGAATAAACAATGATTCATTCATGACATTGACATTCGTACTATGTGAACATCGTAACTGACTATTTAAAGGTAATAATAGGCATATGACATAGGTCATAGCAAAACGATGTAACAATTGGATTACCAAAGTACGAGACTTGCTTCAAAACACTGGTTTTGTAGATGTTTGGACGAACCCAGAATCAATAAACGCAAATGTATTTGTTCCTATATTCAAAAATAAACTTATTGATATGTACATAGGTTTGTGGCTAAATGATTTAAACGTTAAAAGTTCATTAACTTTATACAAATAACTGAAACATCGATTTGAACTATCTGAGTACCTTAACATATTCCAAAATTTTAATTTAAGAAAATACATATCAAAATTAAGACTTTCGTCCCACATGCTAAAAATTAAATCTGGAAGACATATAAATATTCCTAAAAACGAACGCAAATGTAATATATGTAACTCAAGTGATATTGAAGACGAAAACAATTTTGTAATTGTATTTCCTCTTTATACAGATATAAGAAAAATGTATATTAACAAATCCTATTATAACCGGCCTAGTATGCATACATTTATTTTTTGTAAACAAATACTTAAACCAAAGTCCTAAATAAAATCGCGATATATTGTAAAAATGCTTTTAAAATGGGAACTGATAAATTGAATGCAAACGTTGAGTAATTCGATGGCCTAAGTGCATTTTTAACACCTTTTTATGTACTCGTTTGGTCACTTTCGCATTACTATGCATGTGCTTATTGCTTATATATTGTCAATTTTGTATATGTAACGATGAACTGGAAATGTTCAAGTTATATGAATAAACTTTCTGTTTTGATGTATATTGATACATTGATATCGAGTGCCAGTCCAATCCGTAATCCGTGGTGATGGTCCTGAAAGTGAAAATTAGTTTAATGGATGAATGACAAATCGATGGCTGAATAACAAAATACGTACGTGCGCATGATATACGTATTTAATTGATATACAATCATCATAATATCTATAAAAAAAATAAAATTTAAGTGTATTATAAACATATTAAATTATCATGAATCTGCAGACATAAATCGTCTTTCAAGAAACACCATGGTGCTTAATTACTTGTATTTACTTAAAAACTGTTAAATTAAGAGCACAGTCTCTATGGATGATATTTCGGGCTTTTGATTTCTTTTTTAACTGTAAGACCAAATTATGAAGGTAAGTCGCAATGAGCCTTGTTCTGGGAAAACGGGGCTTAATGCATTTGCGTTAAGTGTCATTCCAGACTAGCCTGTGAAATCCAAACGGCTTGTCAAGGACAACACTTTCCGTCTAAAGTGGATATTCGTTTAGGAGAGGCTTTCTTTAAGTGAAACATTCTTTAAAAGCGGAAAGTGTCGTAGCTTATTAGCCTGTGCGGATTACACATGCACATTTGGGATAACACTTTACGCACATGTATTAAGCCCAGTTTTCCCGGAACGAGGCTCAAATAGTATCATTTGCTGTGACATGATCACCAGCATCTTACTTGTTCTGTGTTGCTCTTGTATCTAGATTCACCCGCAGCAGTATGTCATCCATCTGAATCTGTTCCACCTTACCCAGCACCACTGATTACACCCTACGTTGCGGTCTCCAATTTGTTCACCGGTCCTCACGTCATCATAGTCGTACATAATTCCATCGTCTCCCATTTCGCCATCAAATTCGTACATCATTTCATTACCGCCCATGACTACAAAATAAACAGAGAAAAAATGCGTGTGTGTACTGTATGTGTTTTACGCTCAGTTAGTTCGTGTGTGAAATAATAACAATTGACACAATCACCAACAGTGCCGCATATTACTGCAAATGTAAAATGGAAATGTAAAGGATCGGTTTACAGTCTGAAATTGATAACGTAACATCTTCAAACGAATGTCAAATTTACCCCGACCATCACCCCCCCCCCCAGATCAGTGGGATATAGGTCGCCCGTTCAAACTCTTAGCGATCTGAAGCCACGGCTAGTTTTTTTTTCTTAACATGAACCCTTTAATACAACTGCATAATATACTATACTGTAGCATAAAAATAATGAAAGACTGTGTATATGTGTTGTATGCTCAAAACGTTCGTTTGGATTAACAATAATAATATTTGAAATGATTGTGTTATACATAAATATAATACAGTTGTAAATTTATGCTCACAAAACGACAATATAATTTTAATAGAGTAAGCATTTGACTGACTGTAAAATTCATCATTGAATTGGAATTACATTTGACCTCTACGCTGCTCTTGGAATGATCTGCTTACCGCCACGCAATCCTCTGCCATTGTTGACGGGGGTTCCGACGACTGGAATGAAATATATATGCCGTGTAAATGCAATGACTGAAAAGGAGGCGTTCATCGTTAACTGGATGTTAACAGAATGGTGTTAACGATTCTGTATTGATGTATTTTGCATAACAGATAATCCGTGTTTATCAAATATTGAAGTTTCTATGTGTTTTCAAACGATTTGCTTGAAGATTCGTATTTTTGAGTGAATATTTGAATGTAAAAACATGTTTTCCCAAACTTTGAGAAATTTATAAAAATGTAAAAGCTGAGAAAATGACTTATTTTATTATAAAACTATTAATGTTTATTTGCTCAATAATAAACTGTCTTATTCAACGCAAACTTTATTTTCCTAAGGGATCGCCGAAACCCAAACCGCAATTTTTATATACCCATCCTAATCAGTCTACTCTAACACATAGACTCGTCCACTAAGTACAAAACCACTGCCCGTGCAAATTGTCGGTCTTTTACTAGCTCGTCGCATCACAGGGTAGGTCGCGCTATGGTTTACAAGTTTACATTTACCACCCACCCTCCCACTTAATTTTTTATTGTAACACGATGCTTGCCAGATTTTTTGTTATATTCCAGTGTTGTCGAGAATTACGAGCTCCATTAGAAACCCACATCGTCATGGCTGGGACTTAACAGCGTACGGCACACCGTCAGTCTGTCCAATGGTCTACTTAGTTCGGCCCCGACGACAGGTTCCTGCGTAATTGACTGTACCAGTGTTATAGAATTTGCTAGACTTTGATCAGTAAACTTTTGTTAATATGGGTTCTTTTCGGGTACAGTTTTCCAGAGTTATTTTACACTCAGTGAAGTTTTATCTCTGTTTTTTTTACTCTGGCCTTGAAAACACCATTTTAGGATAACGAATAGAAGTGATTTTTAGGCATAGTTTCCACGAACACACTTCCCGCTTGTCACGGGGGATAGACATTTAGTTCTTAAATTTCCCGCCGTTCTCGGGGGAACCTGTATAATACAATTTATCCCAGCCTTGACATTATCATGCCAAACCTTTAAGATAATAAATTGCGTAGTTAAACTGTTTGGCGTTTGTCGTTGGATAATTAACTAATTATTCTAAATTGTAGTACAAATTTAAGATACATAGGAAATTCAAGATATGGGCATTCACTATACTATTATATACGGATTAAAAGATCAGTTAACGCTTTGTGGTTTACTTTTAATTTGTAAAAACAGAAAAGAGTAATGAAAATGCTGGCTTACCGCACGCGGTGGCCAGGAAGACGACCAAGAAAGCGCAGAGCAGTGTCGCCTTCATGTTGGATATTGTTCAGCTCCTTGATGCAGGTAGAGATACTAAAACAAACGCAATCGTGTAAAGAATTCATTGATGCCAGAATATCGTGAGCAGTATAACAGATTTGGATCTTTTTTCGTTGCATTTTATTTGCTAATATGGGTATATGCTATACATGTACTCGAGCAAATAACATAAAGTATTGCTATTTGTACAACAAAGACCATGCTATAAATTTATATAAACAAGCATTTATAATGTTTAATGCGAATTTAATTTAAAAAAAACAAGTACCACAATAATATATAATTACAATGTATACTTACAGCAACTTAGTTGTTTTAAGTATCCGATTGCCATTTCAAAAGTAACGTTCTCAACTCAGATCAATTAACCCATATATTAACTCTATAACTGGCTATTACACATTACTGTATTGAGTGTTCATAACTAGCATTTGATATACATTTTTTAGCAAACTCACGCTGATGATGGCAAAATGCAGTTATATTAAACATAACGAAAATGAATGCAGTTGCAGATTAAAAGGACTGTAAGTTTAAAATATGTCGCTAACAAGAATTACAGACGAGAGAACATAAAATGCTTCCATTTCGTACTTATTATACTGATATTTTACCAAACGATAACATTGTAAAGCAGGGACGTTAAATGTATGAAATAATAAATTAACAAATATTATTATCATTTAATTAATGTATATATTCGCTACTTATTGAACGATTTCACTGCGCTTACAGCGGTCAATGTGGAAATGGCGTTCATGTTAAGCATGATTAAAGTCACCGTAGTTCTATGAACAGTCATTTGTGATAATGTGTCTCATTTAATCGCGCGCCGAAGGCTCGTTTAATACTTGTCAGCATAGTTCGTAGTAATACTTAGCATAGTTCGGTGAAATTATCTTTCAAATATTAATTATTAACATACTTCTGTCGTCGTGTGCATCAGACAAATAATTGACTATTTAAGGTAAACGTGCCCTTAACTTATTCATCAACATTACGTCTGACGATACGCACGACTGTAAAATGTTAATCAAGTGAATGTGATTCTATGTCATTCGTATATTTTCATAAACTCATAAGTATGTAATATTTTTTGTTAAAGCCTTTTGTCGCAGTGACACGAACACACAGTGTAATAATTAAAATAACGTGACGTCTAAAAGCGTTTAGTTTGTCAATGTTCTTTTGATTTTTATTTTTAAAATGGCATCTTACCCACACTGACAATTGGTATAACTGTAAATACCATTAAGGAACATAGGAGTCTCTGTGCATTTTATATTAACAAGTTTTGTTTTGTTTAAAACCGAATTCCCTCACGAACCGGTAAAAAAACGAACAATTACCGAATCTAGCGATTAATGCATTGCCGAAATACGCGCTCAAAACTTTTCAAATACAATAAGCGGTTACTGTTAAATCATCAAAATAACGACATCATGAATACAAAGCATATTAAACAAATTAAAATAGTCCACCCACCCTTTAAGAAAGACGTCCTTTGCAGTCGATGAAAACATAAGGTCGGTGATGTCTTTTTATAGCTTAATTACGGATGTCTTGAAGTTGTTTATTTGTTCTGATTAGGAAAAAAACACTTTATGTTTCGAGTATTTATAAAAACAACAATCAATAATGGCCCTCTAAGTATATGAATTGTCTATCAAATATGAGCTAAATAAGCAGTTACACCTCTGTAGCAATGCTCTTAGTTTGATCTATATATATGCCTGACCTATATACTCTTTTCTACTACCACAACTCGCTTTTGATAACGAAAAACCTACGACAACAACCCATGACGACGATAAGATATCAAGCTAGGCTTTACACTTTTCATTTAAAGCTTTTTTATAATATAATTTTTCTAAGAAATGTTGGTTACAGTTATTGCAAATAAAGAAGAGTCAGCTTACTCTAAAATTTGTAAAGTGTCGTACGAATTAGTGAGAAATCAGTCAGACAGGTGCTCATCCAATCAATTCAAGGGGGTGCACGAGTTTGAACAATGAATTCAAAGCAAAGCATTGGGTGTTCAAAGAGCGCAAAATGCTCACACTTGGCCGAGATTTATTCACGAAACATTTACGAGGGGGCACAATGTAATCCTATAGCATCAACATATAAATCCAAATACCAAACGCCAACTCCATAAACAAGTAGAGCTGAATGTCTGATTTTTTTACAGCACTTGCCTTTTAATGAGGCCAGTCAGAAGTAACGTCAGTAATGTCTGCAGATGTAAGGTAACATAAAGAGTTTCATTTTCATTTAAACTGCGCCATTATCTTTTGTAGCTGCTTTTAGCGCATGTTTTTAAGTTTTTACAAAATCGTTAGTTTTTCCATTTGATTTTGTATGATATATTTCACTTTTAATATGTTTCACTCGATTCATTTTGATACACGTTTGGAATGTTTCACTTACAAATTCTGCAAACACCCAGTATGCTGTATACTTGATTGTTTTATGTTTAGAACTACGGGATGCATCTACTTAAAACATTTAAGAAACATGTTTCCAATAAACTCGCTAGTATAATCTCTGGGAACTGATAATCATGGTTTCATTTCGAAACTCCCTTGATGTATTGGTTCTTCCTAAAAGCCCAATCTTGATGTAACTTGTTAAGAATGTTCACATTGACAATCTCAAGGCCTTGTTCGAATATGGTTCACGTGCGTTAACAGTCTAAAAACTGGTTCATCACTTACAATTTTAGAAAATAAATGTTGCAATATTTATTTTTTCTATTTTTATAAAAGATTTTAGAAATTGTTTCTTGACGATTTCTATGAATCGTTTGAATCTAGGTCACTTGAATGTAAAACTAGTCAAATCTTAGAAAAAACATACATTTATATTTAAAAAAACCTTGAACAATTACAGAAATAAAAAAGTAGTACAGGTGAAACAGCAATTATACTCAATGCATACAAGTGACAAATACTGCCATTTTACACAACATACATATAATATAAGCATATGGGAAAACATCAAATATATTAAATTCCAGCTATTGGCAAGTCAAAATACGACGTCTTCTATAAAACATGCAATAAAAGCCTATCGGGCATTAGCACTCTTAATGCAAGCCCATGGACCGATAATACCAATTTATCATACTGTTGTAGATCAGGGATATTTCAGATACGTTTGTAAAATTACTTAGATGTTACCCGGACATAAACCCCGATTCCTGACGGTTGTGCTACCAATGATTACTAGTAGACTCTTTACAAACTATGCTTCAACGCAACACAGAACAATTTGACAGTTGCAGTTGAATATAACAGAATGGTGATCAGTCTGTGTAGTCCGACCTCACAGGCTCCGGGCTTCAATGGAATCCAACCAAAATTACTATTGGCAATTTGAACTCGTCATATGGGGCAAGAGAAAAGATCACAGGAGAGCGGATGCCGAAAATCCTCTACAACCAGAAAGAAAGATTAACACAGTAACAACATCGCGCACGTTGAATTCAGTGGAAAACATAACGACATAATTAACTGCATTTACACAGCATCAACACACGTTCAATAGTGGAAGACATTCAAGATCAGAGGGTACCAGATGTTCAGAAACGATTGTCTAGGAAAAAGGCAGGAGTGATGACCCTGGTAATAAACAACCGGAACAATAAACTACTTCATGGGAAAGACAGGGTATATCCATACCAAGACCATAGTACTCAGACCGCTACAGAAAGAAATCCGGCAGGAAGAAGGAAAAGAACCTCTAACGACAACAACGCGCATGAGCCATGACAGAAGATACCCTAATAGATGAAACGAAGAAGTCTAAAAAATAACTCAATAAAATGAAATCGGGTGTTCAATCCCAAGAAGCAGATGAAAATCTTCAACGCAAGCTGGTCGCATGGCTACGTATCCCAATTCTTGAAAATGGCAAAGATGATTAATGTCCTTAAGAAAGGGAAGGACATTTCGACATTCCTGGGTTACCAACCCATCACTCTGGTAATCATGCAGTGGCGCCGGACGACAGAGAGCATCATAACATCAGAGAAAGACTGATTCAGAAGAGGCAAGACCAAACAACACACCTTAAACATGTTAAAGAATATGCATTTCATGTGCGGAAGATGATGAACGCTGCAAATATTGATTTACATAAAGACGTCAACAAATGGAAAAACGTGCTGTTTATTAAGCGTGTGCACTGTGGTATATTATGCAACACGTGCCGGTAGACAAAGTCCTACCTGCACAACCGTGGAGTCCATGTTTCATTAGACGGTCTCCGTGGTCAAAAGGAACTGCTGCAAACTCTTCATCAAAGACATCCTACCATCACTCCCAATTTGAGTAAAAGCCGCCCTATTGCAGATGATATAATTCTCGGGTTAGACAGATTAATATAAACCGTCGCCAAATACAGACTGCAGCTTACCTTAGATAAATCTCAGTTTTGAACTCCAAGCGGTGCCTCACCATTAACATGGTAAAATTATCAGCCAACCGTTTCACACTTTCCACATAAGTTTCGTTTGCACAATAGACATAATAATGACACATTTCTGCATAGCAACATAAAATCATATCTGTCCACCTACATTAGCGACCCAATATTTTTTGCGTAGCCTAGCCCAGAAAAGATAATTGTACTTTCAAACATTAAACACCGTATAAGTCGTCTCTAGGCCGTTTTAATTGCTAGACTTGATGAAGGTTACACGAATGTCTCTCCCCTGATATTTCAAGGTTAATATACTATAACATACAGGTCTCTTTGTTTTCACACATCGTTATAATATACGCATATTTATATTTAAGCAGTTAAGAAAAATGTTTTGCATGTAAAGCCTTTGTTTCGCATCGTTATACCTTTATTTTGCATTATTACGCTATTATTCAACGTATTAATGCCTTTAATTTTCGTTATAATGCATTTCTTTCCACATGATTGCGCTTATGTGTCGGATTATTATTACAGATAATGCGACCTTATCCCTAGTTATAATTCCATTCGTGTGCGTTTTTACGCCTTCATTTCGCATGATTACGTCTTGTTTCGAGTTATAATGTATTTGTTTTGCATTATAACACATTCATCAGTGTAATAACGTCTAAATTTGTATATACATTTTTTTTTTCAAAAAATACTACTTCGCATATTTTATTTATATCAAAATAAGAGATATTTGATGTTTTGAAATCAAGTTTGTGCGTAAGAATGTTTTAATTATTTTTATCTCAAACTCGTAGTTGTTATGTGAATTCCGTTTAACATAAACAGAAGAATTATACATGTAGTTGGTTTATGTACGTACATTTTGAATGTTGAAAACCATAAAAAATACATTTGCAACAAAGTAATGAAACGCGTACAAATTTAAAACATGATCCTTTGTTTCAACAAACATGTTTTTGATCAGTTTCTATTGCGTCACACATGGATTTTTTAATCTGGTTATTTACTAAGTGCCATCAGCGTGGCAAACTGTCAAACAATGGGAAAATACTTTTGCTGCATCTTTGAATGTCACAAATTTATCAGCTGAGTCTGAAATTTTCTGAAAAGAAAGTTAATTACAAAAGGACTAATATACCAAAAAGACTGGGTTAAGAGCACATAGCCGGAAGAATTAGATTCCAACGTTTTATACACACGTTTGTTCAGACCACTTCCTAGACGGTATCGTGCCAACAGTTATGAAAATTTGGGGTTAATTTTCGAATTTTGATGCATATATTTCGATTGCCTGTTGGAAGCATCCTGTTGCTCATAAAAGGTCAACTATAATGGTTCTTGAGTCCACCTGTCCATAAAAACTGCTGAGAAACCCTTATATATGGCTTAAAAATGCACATACAATGAACCGTGTTAATCGTTAACAATGAGGCATTTGCGTAAAAAGTCTTCAATAACTTTTTTAATATTGATAATGCATCTACAGGATTTATACCGAGGTTAAATGCATATCAGTAGATCATCCTGCGCGTAAGGACAATGTCGAATAAGTATGGTAAATGTACAAACCTTTCAAAAATTCCAACGAAAACATTCAAAAATCACCCGTTAACCGCCATTTTGAACCACAGTTACTATTTTCTCACTTTTACCACACCAGTTACTTGCTTACGATCCACCCCCTGTATTATGCGTTATGATGTGTTATGACATTATGGGAGACATCAGTAAATATTATAACAAACGGACCAGCCATATAATTAATCTGCTTCAATTGTATTTTGCATATTTCAAACCTGTGTTTCATGCTATTTACAAATCCATGCTTTGTAGGGCTTCTAATTTTAAATAAAAGATATACTGTTTAATCTCTTGTCACACTATGTTTATATCATTCATTTTTGGATGTGTATTATTTCCTGACATTTAATATGAATAGGTATTACCCAGAGAATTCAATTGAAGCAGAATCCTACTTTTTATGCAATCATTTTGCAATTGTGTCACTTTTGACTCCTCCACTTGAACTTCCTTGCATCATTTTGATGCAAATGTTACTGATCTATATTTCCTAAGTTAGATTAAACAAGAGTGTATGGACATTTTTCCAGTCAATATTAAAGAATTCTGAGTTCCAGTTTGGATGACAAACTGGAATGTCACAGTTTTTAATTAATATTGTATAAGTATTTTCCTCTTCTTAAGGGCTTTTTACTACTTTCTTAATGTAAGTTGGTAATATAGGTAATTTGTCAAAATATTCTCTGCACATTTAACCAGTATTAAATATTGTTTTAAAACCTATTAATGTTTAAACCGGTGAATAAAAATTTCCTTTGCCTTACACTTATCTCTTTAGCCATGTTATTTTCATGTATTTTTCAAAAGAACATATATCTATCATATTTGACCCATCTATGTTACATTCATTTTTAAAACTAATTACCAAACAATAATAATGAATTGTAGGAGGTTTGTGCAGACAACTCTAAAAATTGTGGGATATAGAGATATTGCTCATTTTGAGAATTTTCTCTTTTTACCAAAAAGATTTCTACCAAATGTAAGCTATTTCTTCCTTGTTTGTTTAGTAAAAAGTTTAAGAACATTATCTAGACACCTATTAATTTGCTGTGCAGACATCATTTGAACCATATTGCTGAAAGAAAATGTTACTCATAAAAAGCAATGACTTCGTTTGTTACAATGTTTACAATACAAACAAAAGTTCAGATAGCATTGACATTAACGGGAAAAATATAATGCATGCTTGAATTTAAAAGACAATACAGTAACAATTTATTTATCTATTTAAAAAACCCAAGTTACACTGTATATATGACCAACAATAATTAAGGATACACTCATTCAAAATATTAATTAAAAATAATGCAAGCAATTTAATTTCACATGATTAAATCATTAACAGTCAAATGCCTTAATATTATAATATTAAATGACTAGAAATTAAATCAGAATCTTAAAGCAATCAGACAAATAAGGCACTTGCTAAATATATCAACTCTATATTTGGGGCACACAATCTTTGATCTCGAAGGAGTGCTGTATCTAAAGAAGAATTCTGTTAATTAACTTGGTCAGTGGACATTGAAAATAAACAACACAACACTGAACTATGACCAATCACAACACTCCCACACAGTATTCTAAAGACAATATTTAAACCAGAAACAGTTCAAAACAGCATAATTTATGAATCGAAAAATCAAATTTACACTAAACTGATATGAAAATTGCTGTAAAAACAAATGTTTCCAGAAACTGAAAGTTAAGTGTGACAGTGACAGAAGAATATCAATCAATTTAGAAACCAAACAAACATTAATACTGATTATGAATCAAGGAAAAACTTTACATCAACGGAATAAATGTTGGGTATCAATTGAATAATCCAACAGGCACAATTTTATAAGCAGAGAGCTATTATCAAATTTTATAAACTTTTACTGATGAAAAGTTAAAACTCGCGAAATTATATGGCAAGGCAGAATTGAGATACGAATGTCAACCAACTAGAATTATAAGTATATCAATCAATGAATATATAAGTGTATACGTAAATTTGAATTGAAATGAACAGTAAGTATTACGATTTCAGCGATCTGAGGTGCAGAACGTGTTTTCGTTTTGTTTGTTTACCTGTTTACCAGATAGTGCGATACCGTCCCGAATGAACGACAACTCTTGTTTGTTCTTAATTACGAAAAGACCCAATAACAGTCCGAACAAAATGTTGTGACGAAAAAACGCTGCCTTCGAAACCGTGTCCTTGACAACATCCGGGATATCTGCCGAAAATAATTTATAAGAAAAAATAGGAAGTCGGATATAAGTTATTATCTTCGTAAACGAAATTTCTAGTTGGTTTTTATAACTGTTTAAGTTTTATTGTAGTCAACGATTTCCCATCTGTATTAATACCGATTTATCCTCAGTTTTGAAGTCACCTACTTTTCTTGAAGTCTCAACTACCTTTTTCCCAATACAGATGCTTTGTTCGTCGAAGACCGCCCACGTGCTCATCAAGGCATTGATGGCCATACCTGTGGTAAACAGGCGATCTTGATCACGTACTTATATGTAGCGATGAAATAAGCACAAACATCTTATTCGGAACTCAAAGAAACGACTGTTTCCTGAAATATGCACTTTTCGCACACATAAAGTTGCACTTTGAGAAAAAATGTAATGTCATGGCAATTTGATTGAAAATTCAGAATACTATATTAAGGTGCACAAATAACAAACGAACATCAGCCGGCAAAAACCAGCGTTCACTAAGCTGCTAATTAAATTAGTATTTTATACCATTGAATTGTATTGAATTAAAATGCACATAAAAGCTTACAACACAGTGGTTTAACTTATGGATCTTTAAAAACCTACCGCACAATGAAGTAGTTATGATTATGCGTGCACATCGATAGCCAACATCAAAAACTTGGTTATACAACTATTATGTTTATCATTATTGTATAGATATTCTGCTCAAGGTCAATCAATTAAGATACACATATTACCCCGGATATTTTGCAGCGGTCATTTTGTGCTATTATGGATAGTCATTTTTAGTAGCAATGAACGGCAAACATGCCCATGTGTATGCCTGTGGACTGCAAGAAGCAGCAATACTATTTATAAATGTCTGTTTATTTTCAATATGGATGTCTTTAGAGTTGCAGATTCTTGCTATTGTAAATTCTAAATTTATATTGCTAACACTTTTATATGTATATGCATGTATGTCATTGAACACTGTTGACTACATTGTGTGTTACACGTATGTGTACTCATGGGCTTCAAGCCCAATGTATTCTGAAATAAAACCATAAAAATATATTTACCACTGTGTTGTTGTTGCGATCCAGATCACCGTCTCCCACAAAGTCGTCAAAGTAGATATCTCCCCGACTGTCCTCCTGAATCTGATTGAGCAATACTGAAGTCATGTGATCGTGCAAGACGGCACTCAAAAGTTCTTTGACCTCTTCGAGTACCTGAATGACATTATACAATAAAAATAAGTTACACGAGCGCCCTAACAGGGAGCAGATACAAACCAATATGATAAACGTAGAACCTGAGATTTTAAGCTGTGGAAAACAAGAAACATGTTTTGCTTATACTTATAATGTTTTTGTTTTTCTTTTATGCATTATTTGCTTTGCATAACAATATTTACCGTCTGACTAGACACAATACAACGTGTCGCATTGCAAATGATGCAATTATGGCTAAAAATCAGGATCAGAACAGTACACTTATATTTCGGACGTTTATGCTAAACCTCGTTGCAAAAAACTGCCGTTAACATGTGTAATATTGCTAAGAGTGCGTTTCACTAAACTGCGTACGCAAATAATTTCCGTTAATATTTGCGTACGCAAATGTTGTTCTCAAAAACGCGTTTCACTAAACAGCGTAAATTAACGCAGTGCGTAAATTCTGACGTAAGTTTACGCCAGATATGTACTTCGCGTAAATCAGAAAAATTGGCGTAACGCCGAACGTGTCATGACTGCCGTTGCTGAAGCGTTAGCAGTACGCGATATTCATCCTCGAATATTCCGAGCGCGAATCGACCTCTTAATCTTAGCGAAAAGGAAATCGTTGAAAGGTATCGTCTGTCGCCAGAGGGTATTATATACCTAGAGCAGCTAATTCGTGCTGATTGCGAGCCTTTGAGTGACATGAGTCACTCACTGAACGGCAGAACAAAGGTCGGTGTACGTTGTTCGTTTGTCTTTTGGAACATGACAGCATTGTGATATTTGGATGGAACCCATATAATAATCTTTTTTTTGTGCAATTTAGTGCCACATAACCGACACTTTTATTCGTTATTATTTCCCTTGAATGTACGGACGCCATATTACTATGTGCGAACAGCTGCTGTGGTATCTCCACAATTTCGTTAGTAGTGTTTTGTCCATTTAGTTTGGAATTTTTTTCGTGTTTGTTTCACTCTCTAAAAAAAATAAATCTTAACATTGTATAGTAAAAGCACGAAATGGATTGATTCATCTGCTTCTTATGGTAAGTGTTTATAGAACTTCAGTTGAAATTGATTTTGAAGAGTATCTGATTCGGACATATTTTTGTGTTATTTATTATTTACAAACAAGCTTGTGTTTGTGAAGTCCCATTTTTATACTTATTTCCGAACAAACATGGATAAACTGTTGTTCAGGAAATTGTAGGAAGGTCATATATCATATAAGTTATTTTGAAAGACAAATGTTATAAATATTATTTATGGAATTGCGTGGGTCTCTTTTTCAGCTCCTAGTTACACTACGTTACCTGGCAAAAGGAGATTTCTTTAGCGAGATTGGAGATCTCCATGGAGTCAGCAGGAGTTCTGTGTGTCGGTTTATTCAACAGGTATGTCTAAAGATAACTTTATTGTAAAAACATTCTCGTAAATTAATTATACATTTTTAAGAATTAAAAGCTGTTTTATTATACTGAATGTCGGTAGAAATGTGTCGTTGCTAAAACGAACTTTGCTTAAGTATGCCACTAACCAGGCTGAAGTATTCCAACCTTCAGCAATATAATGGTAAATGAACGTTTTGCTGATAAAAAATGATTTTATGCTTAAGCCAAAAATGGTTCATGTATACTAATGCACCTCAATTTCTCAATGTATGTGCACTTTATGTCCGTTTCAAACATCTTATTTGCATAAACACCAAAGCTTTAATAATAAATGAGATGCCCAAATTCTAACATTTATTAAGCGACTATTAATTACCCCTATTTACTAGTGTGTATACTGTTATATGTTCTTAGTGTATTCATTGAACACAAATTATTTTGGAATTATTTGCATATAAATAACATAAGCACATTCTTTATGGAGGCCATGTTCTCCTTAACAAATGCATCGCGAAATATACACTGCCGTCTTCAACCATTGAATGCAGATCACCTGAGCGAATGCCGAGTTTTATTGAAGTCATGTAACAAGAGAATGCACGGCGTGTATTCTGTACATTTGAACGTTGCTTCCAAATGATACGAATGATTTATTCGTGTTAAACTAGTCGTGCACATTTACATATCAATTGTTTGAAACAAAGGTAAAAGGCTGACGCATTTATTTGGTAAGCGGTAAAACATTTTGTTTTACTGAAGCGCCAATAGCTCAAGCAGCCTTAAGCAGGCGTTTTAAAATTTGGTAACCGTCACAACAATCGCTAATTTAGAACTCAGGTGCGTTGGATGGCTTAACATTTTATGACAGCATGACCCCGATTTTCGTTTAGTTCCACATATTTTCTTACACTGAAAACGACACTATTGATTATATGCCAAACAAAGTATTACATGAATGAGTGTACATCATCAATTAAAGTCCCCGGTCATAGCTATATATATGGGCGGAATCGTAAGAAAACGTGTTTTTATTGAGGATGTCACTGAAAATCCGGTTGGAATCGGTTGAAAACAAACAAAATAGCGATTTTTATTTTGGGGTCGAGTCCGCTTAAGTACGAAAACGACCTTATTAATATTCATGATTCGACACGTTACTTCAAACCTAAACAAACAATTTGGCGGATGCGGGCGAATTGAGCAGACAGCTATTAACTAACTATGGAACATTTAAACATGGGTTTTGTAATTCTTGTGTTATATTTTGCAGTTTGCTAACACCTTGTTTTCTTTATGTAAGAAAATTGTTCTTATTAAATGTTTATTATTTTTGTTGGATATAAACATAAGACACAATCGAACAAATAAGTATGGTTTACGGTCAACTCGTACCTAAGTCAAGTCGTACCTTGGTCAACTCAAACCTATTTTGATCTTTTCTCACGTAAGTCAACACGTACCTTAATCAGACTGTGGTAATGGAATTTAGACGAGTATTTTATGCATACACACAAAATTAAGCAACACAAAGAAATTCAATAAACCATTTTTATTTCATTACTTACAAAAAATAACAAAATGAGCAATTATTATCAGAAATGGCAAAACAATCATAACGGAATTTACACCTGTAACACATTTCAACATGGCAATATCGTCATTAAAGAGGTATTAAGCATCAATCACAACAACAATTACACTTTGACGTATGTAGTCATTAGCACAGATATGTAGATAATCATAACCAATGCTTTATTCAGTCGATTGATATACACAACTTAAGTAACTTTAATATATAATAAAACAATCGCATTCAACAACAAAAATAATGAATTTAAAATCTTTATTTAAAGTAACAGAAATACTGAAAATCAACGAAAATTTTCGCATAATATTTCGTTAGAACAAGTTAACACATAAAAAAATAGTGTTCCTCATATCAATAGCAATAAATTTCAACACTAGACGTGGTCTGATAACATAGATTTAACGCGCTACAACATGCTCGTTTTTATTTTTGTGCCACATTATATTCCATGTGAGTTTCCCGCGACGATATCCGAACATTTACGAGCGAACGCGATGAGAACTACGTCGTTCTTCCGACGGTGCCCGAAGTTAATCTCGCGTTTGCCTGTAAATGTTCGGGTATTGTCTTGGGGAATTTACACAAAATTATAAAAACGAACATTTTGTTTCGCGTTAAATGTATGTTTTCACACCACATCCATCGTTGAAATATTGGCTTTTAAATGTATGGACATTATAACTCATCAAAGATGACGTTCATCTTAAACATGCTTATAAAAGTAAAACTGAGTAAATAACATACATGTACCAATTAACTATAATTAAATTTTGCAATCGAATTGATTTCAATGCGCTGCATACATCAACTTTAACGCCATTATCCGTGTTTGGACAAACATTTAAGTAAAACTGATTTATTTAAATACCACTTAAATTAAATTGAAAATTACTTGGCAATTAATTAGCGTAGGCTGTACATAATACCTTTCACATCTTTACACCCTTTTAACATATTACCCGTGAAATACAGTGACCACACGTGTGAAAGAGACGTCTATTGTGACAACCGTAATGCTAAAATAACTGAAGTGTAAACATTTAGAGAAAATAAGACATAATCTCTATGATTTATAATTAAAAACTGAATACCATATCCTATCCTACACCGTTTACTGTATATTTCACGTTCGGGTACGAGTTGACTTCAAAAAGTACGAGTTGACCAAAAGCACGGACGAGTTGACTTTGGTACGAGTTTACCAGCACCCATCAGTATAAGCATTTTGAAAGTGATTGCATGCAGTCTCAAACATACATAACTTTGCAGTTGTTCGTCTTGAATGCCATGGGTTTTGATGAGTACATGTGTACAGTTCAAAGTTCTTCTTGGTAAAGGAAGAGTGGTAAATTTAAAGAAAACGACACCTGGACATAACATGGTTATGCCATTTAAGTTGTTGATGGCTTTAACTATTTAGGAACGGTGTTGTATTATTTAGGATATTTTTAATATTAAACTAGTAATATTTTGTTGGTTAAGCCCTAAAGGCAATGCATACGTTATTTTTAAATGCAATGACTTTGACAAAAAACAAAAATGTTTTGTCGATTGTTCGACTTTTGTTTAGGTTCTATATTAAAATATGCTTCAGACGTATGGGGTCTCTCAAAAACAGACGATATCGAACGCATTCATAAAATTGTGTTGTTTATGGTGAAATAGATGGATATCTATTGTATGTAAAGTTTGTAAACGGGTTTATGAACATTCTAAAATATTGATTTAAAATTCATAACAATGAAATTATCATAATGCAAATTGTTTACAAACAAGCTTTAAAAGATTGTTATAAAGTTTATACAAGCAAGGTCTCAAATGCAAAGCAAACGTTAGATACTTGTGGCGTTGAACATTTTCGGACATTATCAACACATAGTCAAGTTAAAAGTGCAGATGATACATAATATATCGCAAATATAACAAAAAATAAAATTGAGATATTATTTTTTCTCTGATTTCACTTAAAAAAGCGGCGTGATGGAATTTAACATTAAGTATGTGTTAACGTACATTAATCAAATTATCATTACAGTCCAATTTTAAAATACCTTTCATTAAGGAATCATAGACGATTTGTAATAACATTGCATAAAGTTATGTTAGTGTTCAAAGATAATCCGCGATATTTTTTAATAAATCAATAAAATTATCATATTTCTTTGAATTTAAACAAAATATTTTAGCTCAATGGGTATCACCTTTTAAGGTCGTTCATGAAAACAACCAGTACTTGCTGTCTTAAAGAAGTGCGTTAGAACTCTCACAGAGTTAATCTTCAATCTTTATTGGCGAGCTATCTTTATTATTACGGTAGTCAGTACACCATAAACATTTGATTCCGTTGGATATAGAGCGCATACCGCATGCTGAACATTATGAGTTTACAAGGTTATTTTAGTTATCGTGACGGTACACTATAAGTGCATTTTCCATATGCATGACATGAAAATCGTCTTCATTGTGAACTATACAAATGTATAGTGTCCATTTAAGTATTAGTGTGCACGGTAATTAGAATTCAGTGTAATAACGCTTACCGCTTTAAAGCTTTCAGTTACTAGTTTCCTTAATGTATTGTATGGCATTGGTATATCATGGTTACTTGTTCTTTCATATTTATGTTTAAGTTTCCACGTAATCTTGTCAATCTGTTTCAATATGTTCCGCTAACAGGTAACCACGCATTGATAATAATGCATGATCTGTATGCGACAAAAGCGGCGACCGTATCGAATAGCACATTTCGAATCAATACTATTCACAGTTAAAATGCAATTCGTAAATATTCTCACGTCTGTGTATGTCCCAGCTGTGTAAGCGGGAAAGGTTATTGTACTATCATGAACAAGGAAAATAAATCAAAACACAACACAATAGTTCGACGCATAATATTTAACAAAAGAAATGCACTCACAAAATATTTAGAATCATTCATAAATGAAATGTAAACATAACTTCATCAGGAGTGAGGTAACCACTTTAAAATTAGAACTTAACCTGTTTTTAAAGATTAAGAAAACTATTTATTGTAAAATAATCACACTGGTTAGTTGATTTAATAGTTTTATGTCGCAGTTGAAGGAACCAAATCATAATTTGCAGATTGAACATGATGATACTTTAGCCATTTCTAAATGTGTACACAATGTAAACAAAAACGAAAGAAATATCTTTTATATTTTCATTAATATATTATCGTAAAATGTATTTATTATACAATACCATGTAATTGAGAAACTGCTCCGATTGTTGTTTCTTCAAACCATGGTTTTAAAATAATATAGAATTCTATGTCATTGAACGACAACCTAATCCGGACGCTGTTTCTTCAAAACATGGTTTAAACACAAAATGGTCTACTATATCATTGAATGACAACCTTACCCGGATGTTGTTACTTCAAACCATGGTTTAAACAACTATAGTCTAGTATGTCATGGAATTAAAAAAAACACTTGTGAATAATGTTTGATTAATTATGTTAGTGTGCATTTAATTGGTTGTTGTAGTTGTTGTAGTTGTTGATTCAATATATGAGCAAGTTCGTTAAAGCAACAATATGATATTTTTTATCGAGGTAGACAGGAGGTGTCCTGAGATCTCCTGTTCGAAAAAATTGATATATGAAATGAAATAAGTATTATGTCATGGAGATTCTGTAAATACTAGAATAATTAACACTTAACAAACATACAGTTTTAGTCATTCACGACAACTTTTATATAGCTAGACAAAATGTATACTTAATTACATATAAATGTAATATTCAGGCCGGGATTCACCAGGGAAGGAGGGTCATATGCTCCCCCATAGCTGACCCCAAGGCATATGCACAATAAATGCCTAAGATTTTTAATTTAACTAGAAAAGTATATATTTCGTGCAAATTTCTCAGACAAAGGTCTGACAAATATTGCTTATCCAGGACCACCGCCTCAAGGCCCCTCTAAGGTTGTGTGGAGTTGCACAAGTGCTTCCCCTGATCCTAAATCGCATACGCGGATACTTTAATCACATTTTTTCAGATCATTATCATTAAGAATACTCAATTTAATCGGGGTATCGGATTATCTTCAAACGTTGGACCATTAGGAGAATTACAGGGTTGCAGTTGACACCAAGTAGATATTAACCGCGAATTCATAACAACGCTTTAGGAACCTCGTACCACTGCCCTTTTCATCATGTTTCTAGTCGGTACTTAACTGTGCTGCTAGACTTTATTGATGCAAACCATGGATTACAAACATATTATACCGTTTAGACGGTTGATCCGCCCCTTTAAGGCTTGCTAGCTTACTGAAGCGAATATGTGACCATTAATGTAGCGTGTAAAGTAAATATTTTTATTTCATCGTTCTGATGGCATGAACAGTTATAGACCCTCCCTCCAGGAAAATTCGTAGTCCCACCTCTGTGCATACCACTTTAAGGCGTCTATAAAGTGCCTTCATGATGAAATCCGAGTCCGTCACCTTGTTCTCATTTTCACATTGACTCATTCTGTTATACACCTCCAGGTACAGCATCTCCTGCTCCATCCTTTTCGAACTGAACCACATCATTGGCTCTGGGGACGCGACAATTGCCTTTCGTATCTTCTCCAATCTCAATATTACCCTCGGACCTTCCTCCATCATGTCCGTGATATCTGCTACCCATTTACTCTGAAGCGCATCCTCCAAACCACAGGCTTCCATTAAATGTCTTTCCGGAATCATGTAATAGCGGAGTTGTCAGTTCTCAATAGCAGTCCTAAGCTCTCTAAGTCCGTTATGCAGCCAGTGAAATAAGCTTCGTGCATGAAACTCTGTCTGTGGGGCCTTTTCAGCTTGCCATAATATTATGTTTTTTAACACGTACGATGTTATTTCTTTATTATTTGGTTTAAGTATTTCTTTAAGGATCATTTGTAGCATTACATACACTTTTGCTTGTGTTTCGTTTAGGTTGTTTACAAGTTCTGCCTCGCCGGTGTTGAAACAAATCCTCCATTCCATGTAATTATTTTCACTTCCCTTAAAACCTACCGGTGTTACATAGGCTCCTAATGATACGACTTTCTCAACTATGATTGGTTGTGGCCAATGACGGGGTCTGGTTGCCCATCTTCGTAGAATGCTGGGGTAGTGGCAGCGTAATAATAATTATAATAGAGATCTCCAAGGACAGACTTTCAACATTATTCTGCAAACATAATAACACGGTTGTTAAGTCAATTAAGACGATCCATTTTATTTTAATTACGTTTCAGAGCATGAAAAACAACACTTTCTGAATTTAGTTGAAATATGTGTTAAGTTTAATCTTGGTTTTATTAGCTCCACTGGCCAAAGGCCAGCGGGGCTTATGTCATGGTCCTGTGTCCGTCGTGTGTGCGTGCGTGCGTGCGTCCGTGCGTGCGTGCGTTAACTTTTTTTTAAACATCTTCTTCTCCTAAACTACTGGTCCAAATCTGATGAAATTTCTCAGGAATGTTCCTGTGGTGAACCTCTTTCAAATTTGTTCAAATTATGCCCCTGGGGTCAAATTTGACCCTGCCCCGGGGGTCAAAAAATTGAAAATTTGCTTATATAAGGCTTATTTTGTGCAAACTTTAAAAATCTTCTTGTCCATAACCATTAGGCCTAGGGCTACCAAATTTGGTATGTATTGACATCTTATAGTCCTCTACCAAGTTTGTTCAAATTATGCCCCTGGGGTCAAATTTGACCCTGCCCCGGGGGGTCAAAAAATTGAAAATTTGCTTATATAAGGCCTATTTTGTGCAAACTTTAAAAATCTTCTTGTCCGTAACCATTGGGCCTAGGGCTACCAAATTTGCTATGTAGTGACATCTTATAGTCCTCTACCAAGTTTGTTCACATTATGCCCCTGGGGTCAAATTTGACCCTGCCACGGGGGGGGGGGGGTAAAAATTGAAAATTTGCTTATATAAGGCCTATTTTGTGCAAACTTTAAAAATCTTCTTGTCCATAACCATTGGGCCTAGGGCTACCAAATTTGCTATGTAGTGACATCTTATAGTCCTCTACCAAGTTTGTTCAAATTATGCCCCTGGGGTCAAATTTGACCCTGTCCCGGGGGTTAAAAAATTGAAAATTTGCTTATATAAGGCCTATTTTGTGCAAACTTTAAAAATCTTCTTGTCCATAACCATTGGGCCTAGGGCTACTAAATTTTGTATGTAGTGACATCTTATAGTCCTCTATTAAGTTTGTACAAATTATGCCCCTGGGGTCAAATTTGACTCTGCCCCGGGGGTCAAAAAAATGAACATTTGCTTATATTAGGCCTATTTTGTGAAAACTTCAAAAATCTTCTTGTCCAAAACCATTAGGCCAAGGGCTACCAAATTTGGTATGTAGTGACATCTTATAGTCCTCTACCAAGTTTGTTCAAATTATGCCCCTGGGTCAAATTTGACCCTGCTCCGGGGGGTCAAAAAATTGAAAATTTGCTAATATAAGGCCTATTTTGTGAAAACTTAAAAAATCTTCTCGTCCATTACCATTGGGCCTAGGGCTACCAAATTTGCTATGTAGTGACATCTTATAGTCCTCTACCAAGTTTGTTCAAATTATGCCCCTGGGGTCAAATTTGACCCTGCCCTGGGGGGTCAAAAAATCGAAAATTTGCTTATATAAGGACTATTTTTTGCAAACTTTAAAAATCTTCTTGTCCATAACCGTATGGCATAGGGCTACCAAATTGGGTATGTAATGACATCTTATAGTCCTGTACCAAGTTTTTTCAAATTAAGCCCCTGGGATCAATTTTGACCGTTCCCCAGGGTTCACAAAATTGAACATATGCTTATATTGGGCCTATATTGTGCAAACTATAAAATTCTTCTTGTCCATAACCATTGGGCCTATTTCTACCAAATTCGGAAGGTAGTGACATCTAATAGTTCTCTACTTAGTTTGTTCAAATTATGCCCCTAGGAACAAATTTGACCTTGCCCCAGGGGTCACAAAAATGAACATATGCTTAAATAAGGCCTATTTTGTGCAAACTTTAAAAATCTTCTTGTCCTTTATTATAGAGCCTAGGGCTACTAAATTTGGTATGTAGTAATATCTAATAGTCCTCTACCAAATTTGTTCAAATTATTCCCCTGGGCTCAAATTTGACCCGGCCCCGGGGGTCACAAAACTGAACATATGACGTTTACAAGTGGAGATTACTGCGGCTGTTTGGCTGTGACCAACAACAACATCAACATCTTGTAAACATGAGATAAAACCCTGTCATTTAGTGCCATTTTAGGTCAGATGGTGACTGCTTACAAAGGCATTGAAGTAAGAACATGTGTTATGAATGTTTTTCTTATAAACTGAAAAAAGTCGGGTTTTATTTAAATATATCGAAAGTGACCATATATCCAGATGAAAATATTTTGGATGACATGTTAATTTCATGTCTTTTTTGGTAGTGTTAAAACCAGTTTAATAATATATTATTGATTTTAAAAACACAACTTCCATGAACATGATATAATTATTTTAAGGAAAGTCAATATATGATACTGCACGGTAAACTCAAACTTTGTATCCAAGAGAAGGTGTTGAAATTAATGAAGTGCAATGTTCTTAACTATCGTATATGCTGCTTTTTAATGACTAATGATTCATTGTTCCATTTGTGAATCGTGACTGATCATGAATTGTTGAAATGATTGTCAATTGCTCAACAATCCATATATATTTCTGACCATTTTATAATTTTCTTAATATAAGTTATGAATTGATCTTAGAAGTCAAATGTATTACTTAATTAAATACATTTATAAATATAAAGAAATAATCTTTAGATTATCATAATATTCTCAGGCCTGTTGGTCTTATGGATGTGTGGGTTGATGAGCAATTTCTCCTTTTATCACAATTATTTCTACCCTACCTGATCATTTCCTTCAAATTTCATTTTAATTCAATTGACGTCTGCAACCTCTTTCAAATTGGGAAAGTCCAAAATGTGTTGTTTGGTAAAGGGTTAAGGCATTTTGATTCCTATGGGTCTTGTGAATCTGTTTCAAATCAAATGCGTAGATTTGATCTTCAGCATCTAAAAATATGTGAAATAGAAAGAACGACAATATCTTTTGGAGAGATAAATGTATCTACGTTATAAGCAAAGGACCTGTGCAACAATTCCGAGGCTTTTTTGTCTGTTTAGTTAACACGGTAGTAACTTTTTCCATATTTTAAGAAAATAATATAATAAATAACTTGTATTACTTCAAGCTACTTGTGTCTTGTAAAATAAATATTTTTTCATTAAGGTCCATAAGTAGTGCTAATGGAGACAGATACACACAGCCTGTCGTGTCGACTTAACCGAAGTGTTTTTATTAATAGATTTTATAACAGACTAAGATACGATTATACTCGAAGTAATATTTATTCACTTTTTGCGATTAATGTAAACAAGGCGACAAACAATGGGTCGCTTGTCGTCCAGGAATTAACATGACATACTAAGTAGAAAACCGCAATTAATGGTGGCAGGCACTGTAATTTTGGATAAATGTTTCGCGTGATTCTGGAAAAGTACTTTCTACCATATGAATAAATTAAAGATTTTATATGACGTAGAACATCATATACAGAACAGTAAAGAAAGTCATTCTCGAAGTTTCCATTTTGTAGGTATATTAAATACTGTCACGTCTGTTACCACAACTTAAGTCAATATGATAATACTATTTTATTACAGAAATATAATTACTTCTCTAAGTCTTATTAAGAACAAAACCTTTAAAGGAATTTCAATTTCTCTTTATATTTGATAATTTATGTTGCAGAACTACTTTCAACATGCCGTACTAACTACAGCAATAAAATTATATTCTAAGCAGATATTTTTACGTAATTACAATGATCGTCTTGAAATGTTGGTACTGAAAGTGAAATTAACAAAATATAACCGGGAATGTCATCAATTTACGTATGGGTCTCTAACGCGTTTGCATGCATCTTAATCAAGACATTTAAACCATTTACAGCTTAAGCGAAGTATAGAAAGGCTTTTAATTCATATTGCTTCTGAAATTATATACGGATGTGTAGCGTAATCATATGAATGAACATATCTGCCTTAGACGTTCAGAACAAAAATATTTCCTGTTGCAATAGTTGTATATCTTGTTTACCAAAAACAGACGTTCTTAAATATATGTTAATTGAATAAGATAGTGTGATATCAACAAACATTTTGAAAATTATAAAGTCAAGTATGTTTCTGAAATGTATTTACGAGTAGTGACTGTCATTTGACTGTGTGCTGCGGGCTAAATGAATGCCGTATTACACTGATTCATTTATAAGTATCCAGTAAATAAATGAAAAGTATAAGTTAATTATTAACATACAATACATGTTTACATGTGAGACTGTTTTGTTAAAAGAAATACCACAAAGATAAACACATTGAATTAAGCATGTTTAAATAGAAATAAAAACTTTAGATGTGGCCGGATAATGGGATTCGGAAATAAAACGATCATTTGAAATTGCGTTATTTCAATTAAGCGTCAACTTTCTGAATTAAGACCAAAAATCGGGACTGAAAAATACTTCGAAAAAAGGATGAATCCAGATTAACGGTGATATTCTGTAACGACTAGATAGGAACTAGATAGAACTTTAGTTCTTCACCGTGTGAAACCCGTTTCCGTATTCAACGGTTGGGAAAGAGTACTACTTTCGCTAAAGTACTTAATGTTCCGAGCAACACTTCAAAACAAGACGTTTTAAACTTAGATGCGAACAAGACTGTATACGTCATTCGAAGTCTTTTCATAGCATGTATAATAAATGGAATATTGCAATCCTGTGGTGTTCCAGTGTGTTGTATTTTACTCTATGATTATGTGACATAGTACTTCCCACGCCGTGCGGGTTGCTTGAATAAAACAGCACACACTGTCGTGCGATACAACACACAGGAACTGCAAAGTCTTGTTATATTTCCTTTATTGGCAACGTTTTTATATTTTTATTCCACAAAGTTAACATGGATAAAGTTAAGTCTTTTAATAGACCTTTATACAGATCCTTTAACAGCCATGTTTGGAGGAAAAAAAACGGCGTTTATGCTATAAGGTGTATGTCGCCAATCTAGCCCTAATCATTAGGTCACCATCGCCTGTAATTGATACAAACATTGTCTGCTGACTTGCCTGTGAATGGCGACTGTACAGGGTACTTTGTATGATATTGCTTTCAGACCTTGTAAGCGCGATACCTCCTTCAGCCATTTTCTGAAAGAAAGTAACCATTAATAGGAACTATGAAATGAATGGGATAAATTATTTTTTATGTTTAATGATTTTACATGTTTATACAAATTTAACTTCGAATATCCTTGCATAAAACAATATGTTGGCATCAAACTTTTTTATTTCATCAGAAACCAACACTTCATCCGTTTGTTTCTTAGAAAAACGTGTGCTTGTGCATGTGGTCATGATCTTGCGATTGTTATACATTTTAATAGTGTACCAATCTGATTTATCTCATCACCGTCAGTAAAGAGATCCCTATATCGTTTTGAAAAGATCTAAAAGGCCAACCAATCTCATAATTCCAATGATCGCAATGAATTAGTGTGTACAATCGGAACCGAACTCAAGTTATTTCGAGTTGCCACAAACTTTCAGCAATAGCATATGGTGTCTTTCATACCTATGGTATATATAATCAATATGAATACGGAATTGTTGTTAATATAATATTAACATGTCAAGTTATTTCGAGTTGCCACAAACTTTCAGCAATAGCTTATGGTGTCTTTCATACCTATGGTATATATAATCAATATGAATACGGAATTGTTGTTAATATAATATTAACATGTCAATAGAACATTTCAACCAACCATTACCAATCATTAAGGGATCTTAGGGTGGGTCAATTATCTATGACAACACCGCCTGTGAGTTTGAGAAACCGAAACTTAAAACGAATCGGGTATTCCCCATCGTGCTATGATACGACTTTTTTTAACACAAGTTTGAACTACTATATACATGTTTATATACAAAACAATGAAGTTCAATACAATACAATACAATATTTTGTATTCGTATTTTAAGGCCTCCAGACCAGAATACACAGATTCAGCATATGCATGTATGTAATAGTGATATTATAACTATACACAAAACATCGTGTATTTACATATGATACTACAAATGAGATAAAGAAATAAAGCAACACATATAATGCAAAAGAATCAAATGGTGACAAAATATATGTATATACATATGCATTATTTTTTTCCGTTTCGGTGAAAATTATTCACGCGGTAGTTGAATTATTATTTCCGCTGATAAACGCTTTTCTTAGCAAAGTTGCTTTATGCAAAAATTTAGCTAGTGATCATATAATAAAGCCATATGAAGAACATCAAGTAACATGACAAATCAAAGTACTGACAGTACTGGTGTGACGATGCTTTTGAAGAGGATGGATATATACAAGCATCAATTTAAGTTGATCTACAAATAAATTGGGTACGAAAAAAAATTGGGTACGAAAAAAAATTGGGTACACAAACATTTTTGCAACAAAATAAAAATTGGGACCGAACAAAAAATTGGGTACGAAACAATTTTGGTACGGAAAAAAATGGGGCTACGGGGACTTAGTTCCCCTGGGGAACTTGACCCAAAGTCAAGTCACATATTTCAATCTAGGCCATGTCAAATTCAAAGTGTCAAAGTCAAATGAAAGATGCGTTCATGAATTATTTCTTATTGTTTACCACTGATGTGAGTTTTTATATAATATAACTGATGACCATCATGTGAGAGAAAATTCACATTAGTATATCAGGTTTAGCAGCCTTTTAGATAACAAAGTTGGCTAGTTTTCAATGTCGCTTCTGGGGATCAAACACGCAGCACATCCTCCTGCAATCAAACACGACACTCTACCACTAGGCTTTTAGGAAGATTCTGAAAATGTTTGATCCCTCGTCAGAGCAACCAAACCAAAAATAAAGTCAAATATTGCTAACTCGGTATTATTGAGTCAGTTCATGAGAGATAATGTAAGATGCAACATCTCTCACGCCCCCTAGCATCGCCTTAAGCAGTTTTCAATTCTCAAAAAGAAAGTGCTGGAGTCATTGATCCCGAGGGACCAGAAACAAGAGGGCCATGATGGCCCTGTATCGCTCCACTGTTTTTTTAATGTGAAACAAGGGCTGTTTGTAAAACATGCATGCCCATATATGGGCTGTCAGTTGAAGTGGCAGCCATTGTGTGAATACGTTTTTTTAGCACTGTGACCTTGACCTTTCACATAGTGACCTGAAAATCAATAGGGGTCATCTGCGAGTCATGATCAATGTACCTATGAAGTTTCATGATCCTAGGCCTAAGCGTTCTTGAGTTATCATCCGGAAACCATTTTTATGTGTCAAGTCACCGTGACCTTGAACTTTGACCTAGTGACCTAAAAGTCGATAGGGATCAACTGCGAGTCATGATCAATGTACCGATGAAGTTTCATGATCCTAGGCGTAAGCGTTCTTGAGATATCATCCGGAAACTATTTTTTTAAGTTGAGTCACAGTGACCTTGACCTTTGACCTAGTGACCTGAAAATCTACAGGGGTCATCTTCGAGTCATGATCGATGTACCTATGAAGTGTCATGATCCTAGGCATAAGCATTCATGAGTTATCATCCGAAAACCATTTTACTATTTCGGGGCACCGTGACTAACCTTCGACCTAGTGACCTGAACATCAAAAGGGATCATCTGCAAGTAATGATCAATGTACCTATAAAGTTTCATGATCCTAGGCATAAGCGTTCTTTAGTTATCATCCGAAAACCATTTTACTATTTCATGTCAACGTGACCTTGACCTTCGACCTAGTGACCTGAAAATCAATAGGGGTCATCTGCGATCCATGGTCAATGTGCCTATGAAGTTTCATGATCCTAGGCATAAGCATTCTTAAGTTATCATCCGGCAACCATTTTACTATTTCGGGTCACCGTGACCTTGACCTTTGATCTAGTGACCTGAAAATCAATAGGAGTTATCTGCGAGTCATGATCAATGTACCTATGAAGTTTCATGATCCTAGGCATAAGCGTTCTCGAGTTATCATTCGAAAACCATTTTACTATTTCGGGTCACCATGACCTTGACCTTTGACCTAGTGACCTGAAAATCATTAGGGGTAATCTGCGAGTCATGACCAATGTACCTATGAAGTTTCATGATCCTAGGCATAAGCGTTCTTGAGTTATCATCCGAAAACCATTTTACTATTTCGGGTCACCGTGACCTTGACCTTTGACCTAGTGACCTGAAAATCAATAGGGGTCATCTGCGAGTCATGATCAATGTACCTATGAAGTTTCATGATCCTAGGCCTAAGCGTTCTTGAGTTATCATCCGGAAATTATTTTATTATTTCGGGTCACCGTGACCTTGACCTTTGACCTAGTGACCTCAAAATCAATAGGGGTCATCTGCGAGTCATAATCAATGTACCTATGAAGTTTGATGATCCTAGACCTAAGCGTTCTTGAGTTATCATCCGGAAACCATATGGTGTACGGACATACGGCATACGGATGGACGGACATACCGACATGAGCAAAACAATATACCCCCTCTTCTTCGAAGGGGGGGGCATAAAAAGCGTGCAATGCGCATGGGTTGAAATGTACTCAAGCATGTGACTTTCTCTTTCTATCCCTCGTCCCACTGGACGCTTAAAGTTGGAAGGGTGAGCATTTTTATAAATAAATTTGGCCCCAGGGGCATAATTTGAACAAACTTGTTAGATAACTATTAGATGTCACTACATACCAAATTTGGTAGCCATAGGCCCAATGGTTATGGACAGGAAGATTTTTAAAGTTTGCACAAAAGAGGCTTTATATAAGCATATGTTCAGTTTTGTGACCCCCGGGGCAGGGTCAAATTTGAGCCCAGGGGAATAATTTGAACAAATTTGGTAGAGGACTATTAGATGTCACTACATACCAAATTTAGTAGCCCTAGGCTCTATAATTATGAACAAGAAGATTTTTAAAGTTTACACAAAATAGGCCTTATTTAAGCATATGTTCATTTTTGTGACCCCCGGGGCAGGGTCAAATTTGACCCCAGGGGCATAATTTAAAAAAACTTGGTAGAGAACTTTAAGATTTTAATACATACCAAATTTGGTAGAAATAGGCCCAATGGTTATGGACCAGAAGATTTTTTAAGTTTGCACAAAATAGGCCCAATATAAGCATATGTTCAATTTTGTGACCACTGGGGAACGGTGAAATTTGATCCAAGTGGCTTAATTTGAACAAACTTGGGAGAGGACTATTAGATGTCGTTACATACCAAATTTGGTAGCCCTATGCCATACGGTTATGGACAAGAAGGTTTTTAAAGTTTGCACAAAATAGGCCTTTTTTAAGCGTATGTTCATTTTTGTGACCCCCGGGGCAGAGACAAATTTGACCCCAGGGGCATAATTTGAACAATCTAAGTAGAGAACTATTAGATGTCACTACATACCAAATTTGGTAGTCCTAGGCCCTACGGTTATGAACAAGGAGATTTTTAAGTTTGTACAAAATAGGCCCAATATAAGCATATGTTCATTTTTGTGACCCCCGGGGGCAGGGTTAAATTTGACCCCAGGGGCATAATTTGAACAAATTTGGTAGAGGACTATTAGATGCCACTACATACCAAATTTGGTAGCCCTATGCCATACGGTTATTTGACCCCAGGGGCATAATTTGAACAAATTTGGTAGGGGACTATTAGATGCCACTACATACCAAATTTGGTAGCCCTATGCCATACGGTTATGGACAAGAAGGTTTTTAAAGTTGGCACAAAATACTGTGAAACCATTTATTTTCGTCAGCACGAAATTTCGTCCTTTTTTAAAAAATGACTATTTCGTCAGCACTTAAATTCGTCCATTTCGGGTTTTGAAAAAAAAGCGTCCGATTTGTTTGTAATGTTTGTAATACATGTAATACGCGGTTGCGAAAAAATCGTGCTGGGAAAAGAGGGGTGACACTTGGTAGTCACTTGCAGGAGGTGGGCCTTGTTTGGCATATGCCAATTAAAAAGTATGTTATTTGAGGTTATAGGAACTGTCCCTTAATATTTTATGTCATTGACACGTTCTTTGTTATGATTAGCGGATAAGTGGGACGGAATAACCGTTAACGAGTGTTTTAAACAACGAAGCCAATTGCGAATTAGTCTTTTTCCATTAAAATCACGGACAACCACGCACAAATCAATATGTTCTTTATTAATTTGTAATAAAAGCGCAGAATATATTTCAGTCAGGTGTTGATCACACATCGTCATATTTTAATTGCGTTTAATAGTATTGTCTTTAATCCGGATTCGCCGCGTGTTGGCTGTATAATCTGCCTGAAAAACACAATACACACAATGGGTAATAAAGTTGTTAACAATTAGCGCTAATTAACACTATTATACCTAAACGAAGTCGACGCATTCGATACAGCCTTATTGCATTCGCGTTTTACAGGAAATGTCAGTTGTCAGTACATTGTATAATGTACACCCCTTTGTGTCAAAACCGGATTTAACTTGAGTGTGAATAGTCGACTGATTTATGTTCTTTGTATCAATACCATCCGGGTATCTGTACTATAAGTATACCAGTCTACAAACAAGGCATAATTTGAACAAATTTGGTAGAAGACTATTAGATGTCACTACATACCAAGTGTGGTAGCACTAGGCCACATGGTTATGGACAAGGGGAATTTTAAAGTTTGCACAAAATAGGCTTTATATAAGCATATGTTCAATTTATTGACCCCCGGGGCGGGGTCAAATTTGATCCCAGGGGCATAATTTAAACAAATTTGAAAGGTTCACCCCAGGAACATTTGTGAGAAGTTTTATCAGAATTGGACTTGTTGTTTAGGAGGAGAAGATGTTTAAAAAAAAGTTAACGCACGGACGCACGCACGACGGACACAGGATCATGACATAAGCCCCGCTGGCCTCTGGCCTACAGTTCATTTGACTTAAAAATGATATTTAATACAGTCGATTGGTGTATAACTGATAGCTAAGGACTTCGAGTCTCATTTCAACGTTAACACCATGCATTCAGTAATTTAACCTTTAAACCTCGAAAGACAAATGTCTTTCCTATTGAAACATGCCAGCGGTTTTAAAATTCCGACACATATTTTTTGTTTACAGCGCAAATTTCCGGGTTAACTGATTCAGCAATTACCGGATCGCTTAGGTTTTTATCGGATTACATGTGTATCGTGTTATTTCTTGAAATTGTACCCAGCATTTGTAAAACATATTGCAAGATATGTACATTTCCAGAAAAGGAACTTCATTTCTGCGTTTAATAAGACCGAGTTCATGGAAATTGCTGCACAATTGAAGAAGTAATGGCTGTTCAAAGCTATGCACCGTATATTCGGGTCGTTTTGAGTTGAATACCTTGTTATATATAAATATATGATAGTGAAAACTATGTTTTGAGAGAAATCGATTTTTCGTTATAATTTTATTATTTTTCATTCAAAATGATGTTTTTACTAATAAATATCATAGCCACGCGCCAACCCACATGTGTATTGGACAACTTCAATTGAGTTTTCATTTAGTTTGAGACAATCCCCACATTCCCGAATATGTGTCGCCACAAGTCCGTTATTCACTTAATCACGAGTTGCATCTCCCATGTTTATTTTATGTGGTACGCATCAATTTGGTTTGTGAGCATTCTTACTGTTAGAAAGGACACATTATACTACAATATTACATCAATGAACATAATGTTTATCGTACACAATCTGCAAAATTTAGGAAATCATACGTCTTCGCATTTCCCTTCGTCACAAAAATGGTGGGTACATAACGTGACCTTGTTTTGCTTTCGAAAAAAGAAACAATTGTAAGTTAAACATTGATACACGTCAACTTAAACATGGATCGACTGAACAATGATAGGCATTTTGTATTCGCTATAAATCTTTACATAAATAAAAGTATTTTGCAAACAACTTTTAACCTATCCGTTACTCACTAAAATCTGCTATACACCAATCGACTGTACTAAAATAGAAGGAAGAAATAATACAAACCCGTAATATGAGTAAAGACTTACTCACTTAGTAATAAATGTTCTCAGGACATCTTGGTGATCTGCAAATCCCATGTATATGTTGATATAGGGTATCATAGTCATTCAATAAGTCGCAAAATGCTCGAATACAATTTCCAAAGCAAAATGTGACTTAAATTGATAACTAAAAATACCAGTCAAGCTGTCAAGTCTTTAGATCCAGGAAGTCCTGCATTCACATCGAATGTATCCTTCGAATTCAATCCATTGTTGACATTAGCGGAGATTTAGTTAATAAATAACTCATATATCCTAAATGACAGTTTTTAAATAGCCAAACAAGCCGATGTATGCTGTAAGAAAGTTTTAACGCGAGTGTGAACATTCATGGGCGCCGCCATTGTTGTATGACCTTTAGGGGTGTGTAGAAATACCGAAATCCCCGTAATTACCGAAATCCCCCGAAACCCCCAGAAATCTTCCGAAATCCACCTTAATATTGATTATTTATCAAATTACTGCGGATATTAATATAGAATATTGCAAAATACAATAAAATCATTTTTAAAAGATTGTTTTCATCCAAGTTTGATAGTGAAAAACTAAAATATATAATTTCGGTAATTACGGGGATTTCGGTATTTCTCGAACCGAACATTATCTCAATCGGACTGGCTCGGTCTTTTACATAGGTTGCCATTGTGAAGATTTTTTTCATGGTATCATAACTTAGACGATGCTGAAACAGCATCGACAAAAAGCATATCCCGTTTGAATTCATAAAACTGTTTATATATCACAAGCACAGTTAAAGTTTGGAGGAAATGTTATTTCTCACAATGGGAACATGTATTGCACTTTCGATTTCAATATCAATTCGAACAGTTTCTGAATTTAAAGTTCGATGTGTTAACAAAGAACATTTGCAAATATACCTTATTGTCTACAGCTACAACGATTTAAATACGATAAAATGTTCCGTTTTATCTCGAACAAATGACACTCGCAAACAGACATTGGAGGTTGTGTAAAAATCTGCAATTTCGATTCAGATAAGATTCGAAAAAATGTCTGAATAGTAAATTTATGCGATGAGTTGGCCGTATGAATTCACATTGATTATGGATCAGTGTTTATTTGATATAAGAAGTTTTTAATAAATACGATGATAAACTTTAAAGAAAATAATTAATGTACTCCGCCACGAAGGTATGCGAATGAACAATTTACCTTATAAGCTCGTATAACTTCTTCCGCTCACGGTTAGGTGATTTGGTCATTCTTTAAATAGCTATTATGTCAACATATTTCAGTTACAAATAAATCAAAGCGCTGAAAATTGTAAGAGAATCCATTTGGTGTAGAGTTATAAAATACCCACAAAGTGAAACTTAAGCTACACCAGCAGGAATGAAAACCCGTACTTTGGTGTAAAAGAAAGTTCTTGACACATCCGGTAAATGCAGTGATAATGATATGACACGTTGTTATTTCAGCACACATGGGGCTTATGATTTGCCTTAAAGAAATAAAAGACTACCGGAGTTAAACAACAATTTCTCCGTGATTTTGTTTGACTTTCTATACAATACAACTGACAATTTAAAAGGGATGTCAACGGTTAATGCATTGTTATAATTTCAAACGAATATCTTCTTTTTAAACAATGTATTTAATGGTTGCTTTATAAAAATGTCTCATTTGTAAAGAGGGTACCAAAAACAATAATTAAAATAAGCTTCCGTGGGACTATTTTAGAGTACGCACGCAAATAATTTGTAAAAGTGATACAGCAGTGAATACATTATTTGTAAACGAAGTACCGCAATAGAGATGCACACTATCTATAACGGAAAAAATTGTAGTAAAATTCTAGATCTGTGAAAGTATTTACAACACGAGCGTAATTGTACGTACTACAACTCGTGATCTTTTTGTTTATATGTTACGTCAAAAACCAATAAAGTATCTCCTTATTTCACTCATTACGTTTAAGGTATTTGAGACTTGTGACATTGTCGTATTAAAACAGGCTTTATTCACTCGATACAGATTGGCATGATATAGAGGTTGGCGTTTGTGTGATAGGATCAATTGAATTGTCAACGTGAGGAATAGTTTTCATTTGTTTACTTCAAAACAGGTAAACGTATAAATCTGATTAAGTAAAAAGCATTTGTAAGATATTAATTCAGTATCAAAGCAATTTGAACGTTTGGTTTCAAAACATATTAAGTTATATATTGTTTACAAAGTTGAAAGTATTGTTGTAATGTCAACGATGTAATTGTACAAGCGCTACATAAGTTTAAGTGTGGGTAGTTTTTTTCGGAAATAAAATGTATTTAATCGCGCATATATAAACTCAACATGCGTATAATGTTGTTTTGAAAATTATTATTTATTGTGTTCATACGAGAAGACTTATTCAAGTACATGCTACAAGGTGCACACGTTTAAGAGATCGGAATCGTGCTTTGAAGACTAGGTTGACCGAAATGAAAGCAGCACAAACTATTGGGTTGTAAACCGATATGGAAATGTCGATTCAGATACAAGTATTGTTTTCTCTGACAACAATTACCAATATTTCTTACAAGTATAAAGCTACAGTTTTCTTAACATGTGTTTGAAAATCCCCGTCAGGAATCAGTTAAAGTTTATCTTAAGGCCGTGATATTTTTTATTTTAAGATATCTATATCTGGGCGAGTTAGTCTAAACTTTAAAGCAGTATAGTCACCATTTCGGATAATTCGATAATTGGACATATCTAACACAATCATGATCACAATTATGTGTTTGTAAAACCACGTACATAAAGTAGTACAATTTAAAACTTTTTGAACGAATGTTGACATAATCGTTTAGTAATAATGAAGCCGATAATTGAAGAATAAATGATCACCAATATCCATAGTGTGAATCATAACGACTTTACTAGTGTTTGCAAAAAGAAAAAGACAATTACGGATTCGAAAATATCACATGTTGGTCAACGAATTTAAGTCGAATGCTCAAACACATCGTTTACGTAGATAGGTCGAGTGTCATATATTAAAGGGGCCTTGTCACGTTTGGGTGAATTGACAAAATTAAAAACAGTTGTTTCAGATTCTAAATTATTGTTTAAGTTATGATATTGGTGAGGAAACAGTAAAACTGAACATTTACCATGCTCTTAAATAGCCATTATATGCATCTTTTGCCGATTTAAAAAACCCGAAAATTATAAATCGTTGCAACGCGAAACGAATTAATAATTTGGAAAGTTCTGTGATTGTCGTTATATTTGTTAAACTACGAGGATTGCTTATAAAGTATAAAATATATCTGGCATTGTATCTGTAAGGATGGCCCAGTGGTCTAAGTGGTAGACTTTTACTCCGTGACTCCAGGGGTCAGTGGTTCGAGTCCTGCAGAGGGTAACCTGTTTTTCTTTTTTTAATTTTATTCTTGATTTTTTACTGGAGCTTTTATATCAAATGATTAAATTTATCAATATAAAGCATTTAATGACAGACTTCGAAACATGCCAACATCTGTGAAAAGGCCCCTTTAAATGGGTTGTATGCATTTACAAAAGCATGCCGACATATCCACTTCTCGAATAATATGTCCTACAAACGATATTCTTCAAATATAAGTTTAGTTTATTTCAGGTCGACCACTAAGATAGCTAGTAACATTGAATGAATAAAACTTCTTAATTCAGGTAATGAAAAAAAACTTGTTAATATAGTTTTATATTCTCCCGAATGTAAATCAAATGCAGGATCGCTATTTTATTATTAATACCCAAGGACTTGATAGCACATATATAACTAATATTATGTGTACCATATTAATCGTTATAAATAAGTCGATAAACCAAGGGAAGATGATAACTCTATATCAACAGTTGGTAATAAATAGACACATTGTGTATCTTTCTCAAGTTCCTGCAATAACCTATGACGTTTACAAATCGCGTTCCACCGTTTCAAAATGATTCAGTTTGTTTGTCTAACGAAAAGGAATGTCCCCTGAGATAATGGAAAAGGAAGGTACATATTTTCTAGCTCATTTTGAGTTTAAACTTCAAACAAGCGATTAAGGTACTATGTCATGTCGTGTAATACATTTGTTGGATTTTTAGTTTTGGTTAGTGTTAAAATTTCCAAAGGTAATGATTTGCTTTTAGCTTGAAAGAAATATAGTTTGTTGTGGTGAAATAAATTATATTGTACGATTTCATCCTACTTAGAGATTTAGATATTAGATTCATGGCCAAAATATAACTCAATTTAAAATTAATACTTTAAAACATATGAATTTAAACGACTACAGTAAAGATTTTAAAGCAATAAAACTTAATAGCATACATATGTTGTTTGCTTAGAAATTTGTTTTCAATTATTTAATAACCACATGATGCATCGATTCACATTGCTATGTTTAATGGAGATTCTGATAACGGATAACGAATAACAGTTACATATTTGTCACAATCCCATAAACCAGAAGCTTAATTGGTGAACACCCCAATATGTTTCCTCAATTGTTTTTGTATGCAATAGTGATATATTTTATGAACTGAAATACAACTGTGTATTGGACTGAAAAAAGTAAACGGATTAAAACGGCAAGTTTGTATGTGAATTCAGCTACGTTGATATTACACAAAAGCTTCTAAACAACCATGGCATTTTTCAGGTGAACATTTCATAGTTACCAATGAACAAACAAACTGGGACGGAACGCCCTGTGCACTTGGCGTTCCAAGCATATTTTATACGGCCGAAACCGGCTGGAGAGTTAAGAAATCAAACCTGCAACTAACCCACAATTATGAAGTTTGGATCGGGTATATTGAGGCAACATTTGTGTTTCAATATTTAGGTAATTGTATGAATTATCGATATTATTCAACGTGTATAAACCGATATAATGTCTAACTGAAGTTATGATTTTCATTTGTAATGAAACATTTGGCCACTCAAATTAAAACATATTCTTCTCAAAGAAATCAGGATAAACATTTAAAATACTTTTATTTTTAGATACTTTTCTTCAATACTTGTTCAAGGAATGATGACTTGTACAACCGAAATGTAACAATTTAGAGTAAATACAAGTAGGGGACAAAATCCGTTTTTACAAATACGCATTTTAAATTGTCACGTGTACGTGTAATTAAGACAATATTAAATGGCCCAAACAAACAATATATTCGTGGTTATATATAAACGAATATGAAAATATTTCACAATTAGGTTAAATGACACTTTTAAAAACAGTGTTATATATTAAACGATTTTATAAATACTTCGTTTAAGCGAGCAAACAAAACTTGATATAAAATGTTAATACGTAATGTGGCACGATAAGTGTTAAGGAATTCTTGGGAAACATACTTAGACCGTTAATTTGTGTCTTATCAAAATACAAAAATTATATCCTTTATTTGGTACAGGTTGCTCTGATGTTCCCCAAATTGTGTCAGAAAACATCACATTTGTGAATGATGCTGGCGAATGTTACTTTGCTTGCAGAGGTTTCTTCGGAATTCAAAATGCATATGTAAGTTTAGCGCTGATTTTTTGTATGCATAGTTATTTCGGTTGACAATTCATACACAAATCCGATGAAGTTTTAATTGAGATGTTATTCTGCTATTAAACAAGCCACAAATTAGTCTAATTAATAAGATACGTTCAGTAAATTTCGAATTCGAAACATATTCAAGTCCAATAATTCAAAATACGGAGGGCGGCCTGACTCTTACGGGCCTGCACCGCGATTCACGATTAAAATGAATCTGATGTATATCCTTGTTGAACTCGAGCTGGACTTAAGTACATGTACATACAATATTACTCTCTTTTATATTAAAAACAACAAACCTACGATGCTATTAAATACAACAGATGTATAATATTCTGTTATAATCGTTGCTATATTACTAAATATAAATTAAGTAATTTGTCTTCACATCCAATGTCAATTTTCCAATCATTTATATATTATTATATGAAAACTGTCGTCACATTGATCGCTATAATGTACGAATGAATACATGTGTCAGTGGCTTTAAAATGTTTTAATTCCGTTATTAGATTTAAGTTGAAACCCAAACAATCTTGACTTTCTATCATGGGCAACTTTGTATTATTTCAAAACCGATTATATAAACTACTTATTAATAAATGTAAGGACCCATAAATTCGATGTATGTATTGACCATGATGGGCCTACTTATGAAACCTTAACGGTTATGTTAAGTCTAATAGTATTACATTTTCCATTGATAACGTTCTGCTCACTCTATAGGTTTACTTTCGTTATTAGATACTGTCTTTCTTATTTGAAATTCTTATCATAAATATTTGCCCATAAAGTTTAAGGAAGAATCGGTAATGCTTTAATTTTGTAATCGGTAAATCGTTTTAATCTATAAAATAAAGTGAATAACAATTTCATACACATTTAATTTACATTTACACTATAATATACTCGAACAATGACGTTGGCATAACGTAACAAACATTGTAAGTACGAAGAGTGTTAAATATAAATTATTTTCATAATTATCATAATTTTCATAATTATTATTTAGAACAATGCATTTATTTATTTATTTATTTATTATTTTGACACATATCCGATGCTGGTGTGTCCACAACGTCTATGCCCCTGTGGCCGGCAGATATTGCACCGACTCGTGCGGAAATCCGAAAATAGTGTGTGGACAACAACAAAGCAATTTCTTCTCGGTGTTTAACAGAAAACTGAATGGTAAATGCACACTAAAACTTATTTTTGTATCATTATTGTTTTATATTTTAAACAAATACGCACAAAACCTAAAACTTTTCATAATGTGCAAAGATTTTCTTTATCAGAAGGAAGCGGTATAATGACGACAACGTGTTTTGCTTTGCTTCTTTATAGAGATACCAATCTTCGGCGATTCACTTCAACATGATGACAAATGCCTTGTGTTTAAACCGCCCCAAACATATTCCTGGAAGGAATGTACTGATTTCCACAGGTTGTTGTGCAGCGATGTTATAGGTATGTATTTATTTTACTCAAGCATCATACGTGCATCCTTAAAGTCGAACATCTGCCATATGTTTAAGACATAACAGACCGAATATTGTTGATTTATTGGAGTTATCCTATCTTATTGTAATGCTCCAAGCAAGTTCGCAAAGACGTAATCCTCCAAAACTGCATCATGCTTCATAAAATTCCAAGTTTTATCGTGCAAAGTGTATATACATTGGTTGTTATTCTTATCCAACTGCATTTTAAAAACACATTATAAGGTTGGTTCTTGTTGCTTGCTTGTAGAATGTATAAACGTTTTTAAAAGTCTCATTCAGCTTTTGCTACATTAAAACTACTTAAGTTCTTGATGAAAGCTGATATCTCTTATATTGCTTGCCATCCCATTTACAGAATCTTCATTTGATATGGCCCTGTGTTAGTTTTATCTTTTGAAAGCATTGAAAGATAAATTGGGCAGATATTTTTAAAAAGTGGTTTTATTTTAGACAGAGAATATTTACATTATTTATTTACAAAAAAAATGCAAATTAAGACACAATTTGATTTTTTAGATACTACTTTACTGTCATTACTATTAAACAGGCGGTGTTATTCTTTGTTTGGAAATCAATGCATACTGGTTGCTCTTTTAAGTATGTCTAATGAAATACCGAAATGCCCTCTCAGAAATCCATACGGTACTGAGCAAGTGTCAAAATTGTTTTTTTCTATTTTATGTATTATATTTAAATGATTTAATGTCACAGAAACAGGAGCATTTTTCATCTTTCATTAATTTATATGAATAAAATTAATCGTATTGAGGGTTCACAAGAATCACATTTTTGTGAGATTGTGTTTTATTTGAGCTGTCACAAGAACATAAGGAAATCACGCTCTTGATAGCCGCAAAATGATGATGCTCGCGACATTTGGTGTATTGGTAAAGCTATTGGGAATAATAGTGTCAAAGTTTACGATGATGAAGATGGTGTTGGAAGTAACATTACGATGATGGTTTTGATGGGATTTTCTTTGATAATGCTATGGTAATTATGATGATTAATATTGTTTGCATACTAATACTCGTGATGGTGCCTCTAATACTACTGATGAAAATGATGATGATGATGATGATGATGATGATGATGATGATGATGATGATGATGATGATGATGATGATGATGATGATGATGATGATGATGCTGATGATGATCCATAAACAAAGTAAACCATATTTTACTAGTAAGAAACAAATTAAAGGTGGGGTATTAATTTGTAAAAAGTAGTTTCAATGTACTGAAAGAGATTTAAAAGATGAGAGTGCATCTACATACTAACAAGAATCTTATAGAACCAATAATATAAGGAAAAATGACATTGACGCCATACGTAGTATTAAATAATATGAACACATTGTTTTATACAAATTAAAGACCATATACCCAAACATAAACCTTATATGCGAACTGAAATATATCGTTTGTTGTATTTATGTGCTATGTTGTTTTGCTATGTGTAAGCATGAAATAATATGAATATTCAGCGATTAGTACTTCACGCTTTTACGCACATGCTTTACACTTTGCAATGTATTGGAATTCCCCAAAACTCTGGCAGAATGCTGTTTTGTTTTCCAGAATACCCACACGTATTGTATTTCTTTGTTTATGTGAAAACGTTTGTATGTCTTGGCAGAATTGATTATGTATGTCTTTTAATATTTGTAGTACATATATATGTTATTAACAATATATTAAATGTTGCAATAGATGGACGAAGGACTGCAATAGTACAGCCTCAATATAGTCATCATTGGTATCAAGCCAATATCGATTGCTTTGATCAAGACCTATTTCCAGCAACTCTTGAGAGCATACGAAATGCTAACGTTAGTGACGTCGATACCACATATCACTGGACAAGCTACATACGTACATCTTTAGTTATAAAGGCAAATATTGAAGGTAAACACATACAATACAGGAAAGAGCTACAATTGGAGACATCTCAACTCGGCGGGTTGTAATCTTTTAAGCAAATCTCGTATTTTCGAATATGACGTCGAGCATATAATACTAATGTAGTGTTGCCGTTAGTAAACTATATTAAATGTAAGGCATTAATATACTAGTATAAAAAGCATTGTATAGGCTGCCTTTGTTTACGAAAATAAGGAGAAAATAATGTGTCAAATCAGTGCAATTACCACTATAGATGTTTTCTTATATATACACTAGCCGGTTGTACCTGTTTTCCACGACTGAGATTTAATGTACTGATAACATTGATGGTAGAACAGAAGTTCATCATTCCAGCTTTATGTAGAAAGATTATGGTAAATAGGATATCGAAATTGGCGTTTAATTTTCAACAAGAACGTTTCAGAGATTTGATTTCGATGAAATGCATATCAAAAGTGTATTCACAAATAAATAGTTTTTTAGGTTTAAAACTTGAAGCCAACAATGTCCAGTATGCCTACATGTCACCAGATGGAAAAGTGAATTTCACAGAAAGCGGTCAACGACGCGCTCTTTGCGAAGGTAACTGTACAAGTTATTTTTATTAATATAACGTAACAAATAAAGTACATTTAAAATACTTTCTGTTGAACAATACTGGGTTTGTTATAACAAACCGGCAGAAATAACAAGTTCATGTGTCAGTACATTGTATTTTAGCATGTCAGCAACACACACTACGCGCCAAAAACTCTCCCCTCTATCACCACACGTATGTCCAGGTATGTGGAGACATATAAAGAACCGCCCTATACAGCACGTAAAATGAACCGCATGGGTTTTATTTGGTTTGTTTTTTTTGTGTTCAGGTAATTGTAATAAGTACAATAATTGATCGGTCAGTAAATGTCGTCGGTGTGTCAGTTGCCCATGCCGGTGTGTTAGTGGCCCATAATTGCACACATGAACGTGTTTTAGCTTCCTTCTGGACCGCATTGTGTGAAGACCCGGAGTTGGTCCCATCTCCTACTTAATTTGCTTACTATATTCACGAAAGTTGGAACGAATTTTCAATTATACCTGTAATGTCCAGCTATGAAATTTTTAACAACTTTTACTGAAAGTTATTCAATATTTGGTATGGTCTCATGTTGTAGTTGGGGGTGGGGGGTCAGAGTGCCTGGAGGAAACCACCTGTCCGGTATGGTGACCATCTACCAAACTCACATGAGCCGGGAACAGGGATGAACCCGGTTTGCAGAAATGAAAAGCGAATGTATCAATCACTGCACTAACCGGACAGCCATACCTTTATTATTTCTTCTCATTGACATGCATTACTTTGAACTGGAATTAGAAAAATATGATGCATTGAGTATATATGCGAATAGATATACATTTATACGCGGTGTGCTGTCAAATTAAAATGTGATTTACTTCTAAATAAAGTTAATGTCGAAAGTGTACAAACAAATGGAAATATATTAGGTGATTTGAACTGTTTTTAAAGATTTAACCCAACCATGTATGAAAACAAGTCCCCCAGAGGAAGGATAAATTTAACAGAATGATGTTAACTTGTTCCCGTCTGATAAAGTAATAAAGAAAAGAAGTTATTGTCAAGTATAAACAGTTATATGTTACATACCTACTTGCTTCAGATACAAGGCATCAACAATACATGATAAGCTGTGGTGTCCATGTGTGATTTTGTCCTTCGGATTTGTTTTATGCACTGAGAAGAAACTGCTTTGTTGTTTTCCAAACATTAGTCTTCGAATGTATGAATAACGCCAACAATAGCTGAAGCGTAATTATCACATTTAATTTCATTAAAGGCGTGGATAAATATACGAAGCGTTTTTTTTAGATGCGAAAGAAACTTCTACACAACCCACAGATTCGAGCACAGTAGACCACATTGTTTCTTCACAAACAAATTTTAGAACTCGTTCAACAGACATCAGCAGCACACAACTACCTGCACATTCAACTGAGACTAACAAAAGAGGTATGTCACGCAGATTGATTATTAAGTTATGATGTGTTCGCTCATAATTATGATGTGAACTGAAATTCTTGACCGTCTTGATAACATGTAATTTCACAATCATATAAATTATCAACCTATTTCACACATAACGTTTATGGAGTATTGGACCTTTGATGATGTTTTAATAAGAACATAATTTATTTATTTGAAACAGAGTTCCTTGGTATAGGACTAGGTATTGGTGTGCCAGTTGGAATCGCATTGTCGATCGGAGGACTAGCTATTATTGCTTTACTCAGAAAAAGGTAAACGTCTGGGTTAGTCTTGCAGAGTCAATAGCACTTCTTACATATTTCTTCGCCATTAAGTTATTTTATAAAGCGTCCGACGCAAGGATCGACATGTATTTTAATGCGATAGAATTAAAGTTTGTATCACTTACAGGGCAGATGGATTTTCAATAAGAAATATGTTAAAACAAATATTAGTTAGAACTTTAATTTATCGTGACACATATAAATACGTGTACATGTTATCTAGTATTGTATATGTATGTAGTGTCTTGTTATCGCATATATAGCACGTTAACATCTGATATTTTTTTAAACGATCTGGTTTCAAAACACGTATAGTAACATATTGTATATTCGGAAGCATTGCTGCAAACGACGTACCGACGTAATTGTATTAGTTAACTGTGGGTGTTTTGAATTTTGAGAATAAAACTTAATTAAAAAGACGCATAATTGTTTGCATAATTATTGCTATTCAATGAACTTTATTTCAGAAGATTTGTATCATGTGTGAAGACAGAATCAAGTTCAGACAACAACGAACCAACGTGTAAGAGAGCTGAACCGTACAATGACGACTTGGCTGATAGAAATGAAAAAGACACTAACTACTGTTCGGTGGACAGATATCGAAATGTTGATTCAGATGAAAGTAGTGTTCGCTATGCGAATACTGAACAGTAGGAGTGGATAATATACATCAATAAAAGTCCTGTTAACATGTGTTTGAAGATACCCGTCAACGGAACAATACAACGTTATCTTAAAGTCGTGACATATTTTCTATTTTAAGCACTTATCTGAGTTATCTGAATCATGCTTCGAGAGTGGTGATAACAGTTTAAAGTTTAAAGGAGGTTATGTGTTTTGCAAACCGTGTACATCACGTTTTACAGGTGGACACTTTTTGGAAGAGAGTTAACAGAAGCGTTTACAAATTATGTACGTGATAATTCAAATATACATTATCCGCGATATACACTTTGTGTAACATAACGACGAGAACTTGTTTTGTACAATAGAAAAAATATAACGTATCCAAAAATACTAAATAATGTCGACGACTTAAAGTCGAATGCTCTAGACTATCGTAAATAGCTTTCAGATAGCAATACTCATGGAATTGATAGAAAAATTAACTACTATTATGTTTATCAAAATAAACATTCAAAACAATTCAATAGACCAAGGATAGATTATATTGTTTGCCAAACATTTGTAATAAATAGGACTGTTTTATCTTTTCCAAGCAACTGTGAAGATTTATCGCATATACAAACCCACCGTTTCATAATGTTTCAATTCGTGTTTTGTTAACTTATCTGAAAGGGATGCCCCCAATAGACGGTGGGCAATGAAGATATAAATATATATATATATGTGCTTCCTCATTTTGGATTTAAATTTCAAATAACCAAGTTAGACACTGTGTGATGGCTTGTCATATATTTATTGGATTTGTTACTTTAATTACTGTCGATATTTTGAGAGGTAATTATTCATTTTTCATTTAAAAAGTAATATGAACGTAATATTGATTAGTAGATATTGTGACGACATATTTATAATGCACGAAGCGATCTCATTCTACTTACAGTGGCATATTAGTTTAAATAACATAATCAAAATACATTGAAGATAATACTTCTAAACATTTGAAATTAAACGTCTTTAGTAATGCATTTCAAGCAGGAAACTAATCCGAAAAAATATGTTTCTTGTTTAAAACGTTCATGATTAATTATGTACCAGCCACATGATATTTCGATGTACGGCTATGTCTAATGGATTTAAATTAAGGTGATATTATGGGCATTTTTCACTGTTGAATTGAGATGAAAAGAATTAACAGGTCAAAAGAGTTAGTTAAAATGTGATTACTGACTAATTATCTGCAACTTATCTTGCTACCAGTTGTTTATTAAAAATATATTTTATATACCATATTTTACGTGACTCACCATGTCCTCTAAGCCGAAATGATCCGTAAAACAAAAGTGTGTCTTTGTGTCGTATGAACGAATCTGCACTAAAACTCAATTTAGGTTCACATCGTACATGCATGATCAGTTATTTTTTTCTTTCCGGGATATTGTTTTAGTATGTAGATGCTGCATTAACAAATATAAGTGTATATGAAGTGAAAACACCAAAATTAAACAACGGTTGCGATAGACACCTATAAACTGTTAGATGCCCATAATATCACTTTAACATATTATATATTGTGTGAGTCCCATAAACAGAAAGTTTAATTTGTGACCACTCCCACATGCTTTAGCCATTGTTTCTGTGATAGAATGTTGATGTATTGTAATAATCTGTAATACAACATTAGATAGCTATACAGCTTTAACATTAAGTTTCACATATGTTATGAATGCAGTTGATCACAAAACGACAACAAATAAATTTAGCGCGTTTGTATCAGAATTCCTCTAAGTTGAATTCACACTTTAACTCCTTAACAAATATATTGGAGTATAACACCTTGTACACTAGCAATTGTAATATAGCTATAACATTAACGTTTGTTCGACACATGTTCGGAATGTTTCTGACTAAGCTACGACAAAAATTGACGTATCGCACTTTTATGTGAAATTTGGCTAAGTTAAATTAACACAAAATCTTCTTAAAATCGATGGTGTTTTCAGGTGAAAATTTTATAGTGAACGTTGACCGAACATTCTGGAACGAAACACCTTGTACACTTGGCGCTCCAAGCCTGATTTATGCGAATGAAACCGGCTGGAGAGTTGAGAAATCAAGCCTGGAAATAATTATCCATGATGAAGTCTGGATAGGATATATCGAGGCAACATTTGTGTTTTTCAATATTTCGGTAAAATGATTATCGATATTATGCATCTAATAAGTATAAACAATGTATAAGTCTAACGGATGTTACCAGTACAACTTGTAACGAAACATTCGATCTAGCAAACCAAAACGTGTCATATTTTATGAAATTACGTTAAATAGCGACTCTAAAATTCTACATGCTTTTCTTTTATATATTTTTAAATTGTATTGCAAGAAATGCGGGATTGTGCAACCGCAAAGTAGTAATGTATTGAAAATCTATGTAGGCGACACAAAAAAAGATTTTCCCCGAAAACGCATTTTTAATAGAAAGCTTATACAACGTTAATGCAGACTATACTAAAAGGCACTTACAACCAATTACTTAATTTTTTTCCATAATTGCTCGATTATAAATGAACGGATCTTGTTAACTTTGGAATATGCAGTTATCATATTTAATGTATCATCGAAGTTCTATTTTAATTATATCACTATTCGATTTAAGTCTCCAAGTTACGCATTATTTTTAATTCAAACAGTTAATATCAATCGTAGGTGAATACATAATATGCATTTCTGATTTCTACGTATGATGCTTGTCAATCCATTGCTATGATGAGAGTGTAACGCGAGCCGCCGACTACCTGAGACCGCCACCGAGCGCTATGTGCGCGGCCTCACAATGCCGATGTTCCTTCCGAAACCCTCGGAAGGCCAATTACAAAATAACAATGTAACTATAATTTTCATTAGGCTACCTGCCTTCTGATTATGAACTTAAAATAATCGAGTCGCTTCAGATATATACAATGCGACCAAAGAGAGGACTGATGCCTTCAACGAATCCTCCGGCTTCCGTGAAGCTACTGGTTTCCGCCTCCGTGAGGCTACTGGCTTCCGCAAAAACACTGGCTCACGTCATCCCAAGGCCTTAGGTGATGCTTCTTTCACTGCCTTGTACGACGTCCGTAGTATCCAACACTCTGGAAACCCTCTACAAGAAACAGGAACTCTGCAGCCCGGGCAGCACCGTTTAAAGCTTGCAGTCAACGTAAATACCCAACTGCTCCAGAATACTGTTCTTTTAGAGTAACGTCCCTTTTTCTTCAGATGTTGATCCGCTCGCATTCACCGGAGGACTGCCTACTCATGTGTGTATATCAGAGTTTATTTACAGGTCCTACCGGCCTCTTCACGAGGTCTTTGAGGTCCGACCTGCCCCTGTGACCTTTCAGGAGATAAAAGTTATTTTAAGTCAGAGCAGGTCAGAATTACCCCGGGTGTCCGGATGTTTTGCCAATGATTTTTACTTTTAGGACAGTTCAGTGCACGCTGGCCAATGAGACCTTAATGTGCCCTGTACTGTATTGCTGATGATGATTTAGGATTAGGTGTAATGCTGTGTGCATGAGTAATGTGTTTTTGCGTGTTATATAGGTGTGTTCGGTGTATTGATTTGTTTAGGGTGTTGTGTGGGTTAGTGTTGTGTGTATGTGGGTGTTATATAGGTGTGTTCGGTGTACTGGTTTGTTTGGGGGTGATGTGTAAGTGAGTGTTATGTGGTTGTGTTCTAGGACTTATTGTGATTATGTATATACGGTTGTGTGTAGATCAGTCATAGGGGCCGACCAAGGAGCAGCACTCATTCCACTCGGAGTCACCATCGTCCTTTTTCGCCCGCCTGCCAAACGTCCAGACCATGCATCAGATTTGGCTAAATTATATTTACTTTTACGTAGTGTTTGTTTTTATAATTAGGTGTGAAGTGATGTAATATGTTATACGGAGTATTTTAAGCTTTTGCTTGACGTTATTTTTATGTTGTAGTAAACCCGTTTTTGTATGACTGTGTAGGGTTGTTGTGCTCTCCGCCCAAAGAGAGGTGTTAGTGGGGGTTCGAGCGGGATACAGGCAACGCCCCGATTCCAGAGGCGTTCCTGGTTCTTTTAAGTGCCCAGTGTATAGCACCGATACACTGCACCCCCTTTTAACGTCCCTCGCGGAGGACCTGTTAGTACATGGTGTTAGTTGTGGTTCAGATATCGCTATGCTGCCTTGTGTCATATTTATGGTGACGTGGGCTCTCACTGTTACTTTTATGAGAGTTGGTTGTATGGTGTTGTCAGGGTCAGACTAGTTTTTTTGAAAGATCATGTATTTGATGATAGAAGAGGGGGCCTGACTATGTGTTATTCGACCGAGGTGACTAGTTTAATTGTGGGCAAAGACAGTATCAGGATTTTTCTTTTCTTCTTGCTGAGGTGGTGGTCTGCAGCTCTGTGGTGTTGTGTGGGCAAGACTAGTTTTGATAGGTCATTTACTCGATGATAGAAGAGAAGGGCTGTGTTATAGAAGTTTGGTACTAGGAGAGCATGCACGTTATAGTTATATTATCTATGGTGACACCGGCAGCAAACCTATGTACTATTGTGTTTGGCCGTAGCGCAGCTACTCCTGTGTCGTTATTGACGTTCTGTGGGCGACGCCGGCTACATAGGTACATAAGAGTATTCAAATACAACGGTTAGTGTACTACTGGTATATAGGATGGTGAGCAAATAATAAATACCTTTACCTTTCTTTTTTTTGGTCATCTTGGATGGGTCGTGTCGGCAGAGTCATAGATAATCTATCCCGTCCGGCACGCTCCAACCAACATATTTTTTATAATATACATATATAAAATGACAAAAGCATGATATTATGATACTGTTACGCTATATACACCTGTAGGGGTTGCACTGTAGATATCTCAAGTAATGAGTTACTTACGTGCGCACTTAGTGCGGCTTCCTCTAATTTGTGGAAGTGAGTTGTCTGTGTGCATTCCCCTGTTACGTTGTCGTCGGTTGCTGCGTGCTGTATGCAGCGGAATTGTTTTTTAAAAAGCCAGCACGGGGAGGGGTCTCGCGGAACCCGGATACTGTTATCTCGATTGGTTACTGTTTTTCACGGGGGGATTGAATTGCGTCTATGTTGTTAAGTCGCGGTTAACGAGGCAGGTGGCCGATACATCTCATGGGTTGGGTGTCAGTTATATTTGGTAACTTAATCCCTTCCGTCGTTATTTTAAGAGAGTGTTGTTGTTGTTATACTGGGTTATATTGTGCAGCCTGTCAGCCCGTACCCGTCCGTGGCGTCCTCCCAGGGCACAGACCAAGGGGCCCCATGTAAAATACCGATGTGATCCGTCGGCTATGCCCTGCGACGGGGTAACTATAGGTCGGCTGTCTTATCCGTGCCACGGCCGGGCCGTGATAATACCGTAGGCTCCTTCTGAGCGGGCTCGGGCGAGTAGCCCCATGGACAAGACCGAGGTGACCCGTCATCCGTGCCCGCCCAGGGGATCCTTTCATGGCTATAGTCCACGGACGGGGTCCGGAAGACAGGGTAAATGTTGTATAGTTACCTAGATGTGTTGTTATTATGGCACCGTAACGCGCTTTATTCGCACTTATGTAAGGTACGCGATTTGTTTATACGCATATTTTTGCTATTTCGGATAAGCCTAAGGGAGATAATTTATACAAGAAGATGCTAGATTGATTAGTATGCCATATTGTATCGCTTTATTTTATAGATTAAGTGCAGGTATGCATTTAGTTTTAATATTAATTTTAACAGAACAGATTTTGCGAAGCTAAATGGTTGAGATTTCGAGCGTTTTTGGGATATGAGCTTCCATATATGTTTTATATTGCAGGGGAGGTAATTATAAGTCGTTAAAGTTCTAAAATGAGTATTTTTTCCTTATATTTGTGTTTGTTTTCAAGTCGGTGGTGAGTTGAAAAATAAATTACTATTAGTATTTAGTCAAATGGACATTGGTACAGATATATGGTGTTCATATAATACATTATTGCTGTGGGACTCTACTGTTAGTATTAAACTGGTTTTCGTCAGAAGGGGTATTTAGTAAAGATACCTATTTCAATCGATCAAGAATTGTGGGTTAAAACCTTTAATTTGCTCAGTTTTACTATCGCTATTACTTGTAATTACTATTTAGATGTGTAGGCGTAATAAAGATTGTATAAACTTAAACGTGTAGACGTACAGAGACTGTTTTTTATTTGTAATTATATAATTACGTTTCTTGTAACTGAGTTATATAAGAAAACATACTAGGCCACCTATATTTTATTCCTTATAACTTGCTTTTGCAGGGGAGGTAATTGTAACACGCCAAAATCCCAAAAATAGTCCTTTTTACACATAATTGTGTTTATTTTGCAAGTTATAAGAGAATTAAAGCTTAAATTACTATTAGTATGACGACAAAGAGATATTGGTACGGATATATGATGTTTGTATAAAGACTTGGGATGAAGCGATATATATGACTATACTATTTTCCTCCCCGCGGCGTCTCTCGCCTTACCGCGGCGCCCCATACGGGATTATTGTTTTCAATAGTCACAGGGGTTTACGGGTTATTAGTTAGGTTGGTAAGGACACGATGTATCTTGTGTATTTATACTGTAGTACTAGTTGTTTATTTTAATAAGGCATACGCAGTGGAAGCTCGCTATCGGAGTATATAACTGTATGTTTTATGCGCGATGTAATTAGTGTATTTATATTTTATTCAGATATCCCGTGTCTCGCAAAAATTTGAAAACATGTTGCCTTACAACGGATCCGATCTTGTTCGGAGGCATTAACAGTAGACGGCGATCAATTTTTACAGTGATATTGTTGTATGCTGCTATTATACCTGCACTTAATTCAAGTCTTTGGGCCGCATGATGAGGGCATAAAAAGAATAAATGTTCGAAGGTGTCTGGAACGCTGCATTGGGAGCAGAGAACTGTTTTGTGGTAATCGCCGTATAATCTAGACACCATTAGGCGCATGCGCGTATATGCTCTGTCTTCTTGTTTAATGGCGCTATAGACATGAATCTTGTGGCTGGGGTTAGTGATAAATGGTAAATCATGATCAGCGCAATATATTGAATAGTGGTGGTCTTGTTCAGTATACGCTTTTTGGTAAATAATGGCGATAAGTTCGCGTGCGCTGGGTTTTAACCCGGAGAGTAGACCCTCCTGTGATCCTATTTTTGCAAGTTTATCGGCATAATCGTTGCCCGGGATGCCTACATGACTCGGTATCCATATTAATTTCAGAGATATGTTTTTATTAGTCAATTGCGTGATACCTTCTAAAACTGCGTATACCAGGTCTGACCGTGTTTTTGATGAGCCTGCGCTTAGTGCTTGTAATGCGCTAAGAGAGTCAGTTAAAATCGCGTAGTTTGTTTGACCGTGAGTGTCAAGCGTGTTTAGCCATACTATTGCGTCGTTAATGATCGATAATTCACAGGTAAATATGGACATTTCTTTATGATGTTTTACTCTGCCGTGATGGATAATGGCATTTTGCGGGTTATAAACTACGTACGCAGCGCCGGCTAGTTTTAATTCCTCATTTTTACTACCGTCCGTGTAAATCTGTGTGTGTTCGCCGTATGTGGTATTTATATAGTCTAGGGCGATGGCTGCGCTGTTGGAGTCGATTTCGGATTTTTAATAAGTGTTGAGAGATGAAAGTCGATGTTAGGTTTGGATATTTCACTCAGGCTATAATAAGTTGGTGGCTGTACTTTAATATTATCGATCTCATAATACTCATTTAGCTTTTGAACATTCATCGCGTACGGGAGGTTCTTGTTTCTTTTAAGGTAGACCGGGTCGTCCTTGGTTACTCTTAACTTTATAGGGAGTTCATCTCATAAAGCCTTTGTGCGCGCGTGGTATTTAAGCTGATTAATTTCTCTTTGATGGTTCAGCGTAAGCATCCCACATTCGATGTGGAGGAGAACGGTGCTTGTGGATTTACGCGTGCCCGTGATAATTTTTAGTGCCGTATTTTGTATTACTTGTAGCTTGTATAGCAGATTGTTGTTGGCTGAGTGGTATGCTATGCTTCCGTAGTTTATTTTTTCCCATATGGTGGCTTTGTAGACGCATCAGTGCTTGCTTATCTGTACCCCAGTTTTATTTTTTTTGGATTTATTTTATGAAGTTAAGGTCTTTTGGCATCGCACTAGTAAATTAAGGATGTGGTCTTTCCAAGTTAAGTATTTGTCAAATATCATCCCAAGGAAGGTAATTTTTTCAAGGTACGGAAGCGGAGTGCCACAAAGCGTTAATTGAGAAAGGTCTGCAATTTTGCTGGATGTCGCTTTGGTGGTGCCATTTGAGAAAACGATTGCTTGAGTTTTAGGAGGATTAATTATAAAACCGTATGTTGAACTCCAAGTTTCTATAGTAGTTAAAGCTTTTTTATTTTTGGATATTGCTATTTTTGGTGATTTAGATGCGGTCCATATAACACTGTCGTCAACGAAAAGAGAGAGGTTAATGAAATCGATTTCATTTTTAGCGTTATGATCGTTGATTGCAAGGTCTAGTGTATTCATTGTAGCGGAAAATAGAATGGGTGAGAGAACACTTCCTTGAGGGCAGCCGTTTATAGTATCGACCGTTTCGGAGGTCGCGTCCTGTAGTCGTACTTTGATTTTGCGAGTTGTGAGGAAAGCTGCAAGCCATTTTAGCATAGTGCCCTGGATTCCTAGCTTATTTAGCATTTGAATCGCGTTTTCGTTCCATAATTTATCGAACGCGGCAATTAGATCTAGGAATACGGCTGCCACTGATTGGCCGAGGGTTTGAGCTCTCCTTATGTCGGGTTCGAGGCGCACTATATGATCCTCACATGAGGGATGGGCTCTACACCCTGATTGATTATTTGAAATTTGGTTGTTTTTTTCGAGGAAAGCGCAAAGACGCGGTTTAATCATTTTCTGCATTAGTTTTGTGAATGTTGAGGTTAAGGATATCGGTCTATATGAGGCTGGGTCATCTTTAGGCTTATTACGTTTGAGTATCGGAATAATTGTGGCCTCGTGCCATTCCTCCGGCAGCGTGCCTTCGGCCCATGATTTATTGTATAGAGCAAGTAGATCTTGTTTTGCGGAGAGAGGAAGTTGTTTGAGTATTTTAAAGTGGATGTTATCATCGCCTGGTGCGCCATTTTTACACGTTAGTAAGGCTGTTTCTAGTTCAAAAAGGCTGAATGGGGCATTATAATTATGGTTTTCGTCCTGCTTATGAGTTTCGAGCCAGCCGGGGAATTCCTCTTTCATTTTAAGTTTACGCTCTATGAATTCTTGGGTGAACCCTTCGTCGCTGCTTACAGCTTGATAGTGATGGACTAGGGCCGTAGCTTTATCGGCGTTGGTTACAAGAATTTCGCCGTTTATACGGAATATAGGAGTAATGGGGGGCGGCCTACCTTGCATTCGGTGTACCTGATCCCAAAGTTCCTTACTAGTCGTTTTGTACGAAAGATTGTTACAGCAATCATTTCAGCTGTCGAGTTTCGCTTTTTTGATTACTTGTTTCACCGTTGCGCGAGCTTCTTTAAGTATTTCATATTTAGGGCCTGTTTTGATTTTGTTCCATTTTCTCCTACATTTATCACGGTATTTAATGGCTGTTTCGCAATCCTGGTTCCACCAGGGGACAGAGCGTTTAATCTTTTTAGGTTTTTTGTTAGCTACAGGGATTGAGTTGGCAAGTGCTGTTTTAAGTTTAGTTAAATATGATCGGAAGTGGGTGTTAGAGTCAGTAGGATCTTGGTGTGGGATAAATTCATTCTTGCATTGCGCTTTAAAGTTGTTCCATTGCTCAGGTGAAGCCTTATTGATTTTCCACTTATGTTGCATTGACGGAAGGGTGTGTTCTATTTTTAGTTTTAGATTTATTACTATAGGGAGATGGTCACTACCAAACGAATTGTCAATAACATTAAATTCGCTAATAGCTTGTAAGTTAGCCGACGTAAGGACGAGATCAATCGCGCTATCTAGGTGGTCGGCGCGGTCGGACAGTCGCGTCACCTGTCCGTCGTTTAGAAAGTTGAGACTGTTGTTATTCATAAATTTTAACAAATTTTCTGCATGATCGTCGCATCGTGGATCGCCCTCGGGGTTCCAGCAGGGGTGTTTAAGGATTAAAGTCCCCAACGATAATATTATTGTTTGTATGTTCTATAGAGTGGAAAATTTCGGAATTGTTTTTGACAGTGTTATCTGCGGGTTGAGCGTAGACACATTGAACACGAAAATAGAGATGTTTAGGAAGGTGAAGTGTGATGGCACACGATTCGATGGGGCAATCTTGGTTGATGCTAATTTCCGTAAATGGGATTCCCAATTTAACATAGATGGCAACTCCAGTGCCCGAGGCTTTATTCCTTTCTTTGGATCTTACAGGGTCTTGATAGCCTTTTAGTTGTACTTGCTTATTTTTACTCTTAAAGTTCGTTTCTTGGAGGCATACCACATGGACTTCGTTATTGTTTACATAGTTCTGTAGCTCATACAATTTGTGATTTGAAATATGACTGCCAACCCCTCGGGCGTTTCACGACAAAACGGTAAGATTAGAAATATTGTTGATATTTGTCGTAGACATTGGAGGATGTGCGGTGTTACGTTGTACGAGCTATATGTATATATAGATGTTGTTTAGTATAAGCCATACGCGTTCCGGAAGTAGTCCGGGAATGGCGGCGCGAGCGAGAACCTATTATTGTATCTAGGACGCCTAATGGGGGTCGAGCAATTGCGACCTATACGTGGTCGGTTCCTAAGTATGTGAGGAGGTGAACGCGCTGGTTTTTCATGCGGCCTATGTTTGTGTTGTTGTTGCCTTGTTGGTCGTTGTTCTGATCGGTCGGTGTTGGATGCACGGGCAGTGTAGGATTGGTTGTGGTGGTTTGGTGTTCCGCCTCGTTATCGGGAAATTTATTTTGGAGTATGGTCAGAATTTCGACTTCCGACTTTCCGACTAGTTGTTTAGCTAATTGTCCTAGATTTGTTCTCTTATTTCTTACTTCTATGTTATGGATATATTGGTTGGTCACTCGTAAGTTTTTATTATTTATCAAGGTTTGGTACTTAAGGTACTCGGGACACCCCTTGTACGCCGCGCTGTGTTTTCCGTCGCAATTGGCACATCTCTTTACGTTCTTTGTTTTTTGCACGATGCGTGTGCGTGATTGCCGGCGCAGTGAGGACATTTCGCATTATTTTTACATATGTTGGATGCATGTCCGAACATCTGACATTTAAAACAGCGGAGAGTAGCGAGAAGTGCCGGTTTCACGTTGAGGCCTATGATGTTGGTAGGAGTGTTTTCGGTATTAAAAGTGACTGTTATAAAGCTGTTTTTGGTGCCACTATGTACGGCTTCAACATTAGGCTTGGCTTTCAGCTCGTTTTTGAGTTGTTCAACGTTTGCGTGTTTCGGTATTTGAATGATTCCCTTGCCGTATTTGGGTTTTTCTGTGAATTTGAAGTCAAAAGTACCAAAAGAGAATTGTCGAGCTATAAGGTATCGCGTCTTTGCGGACCTTAAACAACAGACCAGACCTAATCTCCTTGAAAGGTTTCACCTGTTCCGTGCCTACGAATTTAACGAAGGCATCACCGATTGCCCTAGCCTTGTCCCGCGGAAAAACCGCCGCGACAGTGCTAAGGCACAGGGTGAGCCATATTGCGTGCGTAGGTCGTTGCTTGAGAGCGGATGGCCTGTCGGGTTGCGTACCGGAAGTGTTAGTATCCCTAGGTAGGGATATCTCTTATGGCCTAGTAAGATTGGTCTCTGTCGGTGGAGAGGTTGGAGAGAGCAGGTTGTAATTTGGAATAAGTGTGGCCGTATAGAGCGGAGAGTTTGGAACAGTACCCGGGCTTCCGTTAACCGTCGGTTCCTCAGGGGATTTATTGGTTAGGAGGTCCAGGATTTGCTGAGGGGTTAGTGGAGCAGTGTACGGTGAGAACGTTTCCGAGTCTATGGGTAGGTTCTGAACTCGGAAAGTTGCCCTTTTGATTTTCGGCGTTTGCAACATCGACGCGGTGACGTCCAAAGAGGGGACTGATGCCTTCAACGAATCCTCCGGCTTCCGTGAAGCTACTGGTTACCGCCTCCGTGAGGCTACTGGCTTTCGCGAAGACACTGGCTAACGTCATCCCAAGGCCTTAGGTGATGATTCTTTCACTGCCTTGTACGACGTCCGTAGTATCCAACAGTCTGAAAACCCTCTCCAACAAACAGGAACTCTGCAGCCCGGGCAGCATCGTTTAAAGCTTGCAGCCAACGTAAATACCCAACTGCTCCAGAATACTGTTCTATAGAGTAACTTCCCTTTTCTTCAGATGTTGATCCGCTCGCATACACCGGAGGACTGCCTACTAACCAAGAGACAAGCCTTTATATAGTGGCGAACAGAGCGCCACCTAGTCGACGGAAAGTCACGATCTGGAAACTACCGACGTTTCCAAATTCCCTCCGCACTATACGGAGATTACCGATCAGCATTTCTCCTTCACTTACACAGAAACTAGCCGTATATATACGCAGGATTTTACTAGAAGCATTCCTTTAATATCAAATAATCTTTAAATGCTTAATACATTATTTTTAGCCATAAAATTAACTTACCTTATGAATAACAAGTTACAATTTCATATTGTTTACCTGGCAAATTTAAAACTAAGGGAGTTAATTATACTGTAGCAGTGAAAATACGCTAAGCATCTATTTCGACTACGAATCCTTTCGTTATAACAGATTGGTGAGTTTATCTCATCAAGAACTTATAATATTGGCTGAATGTAGATTGAATGTTGATCCATACCGAATTTGGTTTCATTGAAGTTCTTGTACGCTACAAAAGATTAAAGGTCTTTACTGTCATGTTCAACTCGTAACTTAAATGTTCAATAATGTTTACTCATAACAATATTATCCTCATCTTCATCAAAATCATCATCAGTAAACTTATTATTATTATCCTCGTAAAACTTAACAATTTCTTTCCATTGAAATAATAACACAAAGAGAAATTAGGATTGGGAGTTTGTATTTGACAGGTATTTTTACACATAAATACAAACAACTATTCATCCGAAGCCTGTGCCTTCAATGTGCAACAGAGATCGACCATAATGGCATTGCTCGGTTGAAGAGTCTCGAGACGTCCGTAAACGTAGCGACAACCTTCTCATATACATAAAGAGCTGAAACGATTCTTAATCCATTCTGTAGGACATGTGGTTATATGAATAAGAAAAACATGCACATGTGTGGAATGCAAATTGTGTAATATTAGTAATACATAACAGACGGTAAGCCCAAAGTCAAAATCATACAAGTGCAAAATGTGAAGCATTAGTTTTGTTTAAAGCCGCTGCAATATTTGCAAGATTTAACCGTGACCTCCAAGCAATAAGTGCCTTTGATTTCACGTACACCCCAAACAATAATCTGTAGTAATGAACGATTCAGGTTTAACGGCAATCGCGATAAGCCACCCTACTGTTTTTGTTCTTGCTTTTTTCGTTTAAAGGCAGGGGGACGTTTGAGGACTCATGGCTCAAGACCGATGTCTAGGTGCCTTCATCACCTCCTGAAACCTAATTTTAGAGAAGTCTACAAATAAGCAGCTTTTAATATTGCGTAAACATTAAGTATAATTTTAGCAAACCATGTAATAACACATGGTCACATTCATTTCGCTTATTTACATAATAAACAAACATTAAAATAATCATGTATGCACTTTGCACATCAACAAAAAGCAAACAATTTATTCAAACCATAACATTCGTACACTTGTACTTTTATATAAAGTAGTTAAATCATAAGTATTATAATAATAAATGTATGCACATGACTGTTAAATTTAACTGAAATTCATATCTAACCAGTCACACCAAATCGAAATGATAAAAGTTATCGTCTTAATATAGCAAATACGACTAACTTGTTACATTAAACGTTTAGTACAAATCAAAGCAATGATAACACTTTAACAATTGTAATGTGGCGAATATGTAAACATACTCAACTTTCAATAAATATGGAGAAGAATTATCTCTATGAAATGAAGGTCTTAAGTATGTTACATATACCTTAGAATTAAAAATCGCATTAAAAGCACATTATGAAGTAAAATATGGAACCTTAGCTGTTTCGGTCTCAAATGAAATTCCTCCATTCCTTCACAGTAAAGGAATCGGTTCGTATTAGGATCCCATCTCGCATGAAATAAAACACTGGACTGAAAATAATCTAAATAACGACTTTTATCATATCAACATTACACGTAAACATAATTAAACCGATTATTTTAACACAATCCTGTTCATTTAGGGGCCGGAGGGCGGGTTTACCACCCTTTTACCTTTTCCATGTCTTATGCCTGTCAAAACACACCGCGAGTGGCGAATCAAAAGATTTGCAACTCATATAAACTCCAAAGCGAGAAACCCTTGCATTTTTCTCGATAAAACATTGCCGTATTTTCTTTTTTAAATAATATGTACAATACCAATACGATACCGTATTTATCAAACCGAGTATTATTTCATTTACTCATAGCCATGAGCAAATGTTTTATTCTCTATTCTGAAAATACTATAAAATCCTCCTCATCATTATCAACATAATTATCATCATCTTCATCAACATTATCATCATCAATACATTCTTAATTATTATCCTCGTTTATCTAAACAATTTCTTGCCTTATAAATATTAACACAAAGAGAAATTAATAGGATTTGTTTGTATATTACATGGCTTTGGAATAAAACAAAGAGAACACAAATTATTAATAAAAATAATAAACTTGAAAATTATACCTAAATTTTGACGTTCTTCACTATCTAATAAATCTGTCGAACTGGCCTATTACTGACAAAATCAAGTTTCAAACATTTGTAAAAGCAATAAAATTGTGCATTGCAAAAAAATCGGAAAACTATTTTCGAGGCTTTTTAATAAGCCACAAGCCATTCGTCCTTAGGTACATCTATTATATTATAAACGTAATCATAGCATCATGTTGCACGTCAAACAAGTTCAAACAGCATGTTCTTGAATTGTCTCGTATTAACTTAATATAGGGGTGGAACATCGATTTACTATATGTTTCCAAATTAACTCAAACTTCTTCACACTATAACTCGACTGGAATGCAAGAGAAATTCGATCAACGTATCAATCACTCCATGATATCAAAAAACTATTTACGGGATAGTGTCACACGTGCGGGCTGCGAAATCGTTTTTTTTAAGAGAATTTTTCATGTTTGCATTTTAGCTCTTAAATCAGTTTGTAAAGCTCATCTCGAGTGCAAAGTTTTATCGTTCATAACATGATTCTACACTTGTTCGACCTGGGAATACTTTTGAAATATAATAAATACATGTGTATGTGTTGCAACAAAAAGCATACTACATATCAGTTTTCTTTGAAAAAAAAATGTTTAAACATGTCATTATAAAATGTCTATAACAATACTGTTAGTTTGTCTTTTCCAACATGATTATGAAAATACGTAATCTCAATTTAATGTACAAAAATTTAGCATAGAAAATTCACGTACAACATAAATATATAAAGCAAACAGATGTACTGAAACACCTTAAAGTAACGGTCCGTTAAGACTCACGCATCAACAGAATATACTTAAGAAATTGTTAGAAATATCGGTCCGTTGTTGATAAATCATCAATCGGTTAAATATGAAGAGTTTGTAACGTTTTTCATAGATTATTTGGAAAATACGTGTATGACTTGCATCCCGCTCACAGTTTGCTTTTAATAGTGTATGCCTCAGCGGCGCAGTGAAAGCGCGTTATATTTTGCTCCTTAAGGTCTCGGATTCGAATTCATTTTTCCTATCGAGCCTTTTTTTCTCGCGCTTAAAACAATTAAAGACAGTTATTTGTGTACATAAATAAAATAAAATATATTTGTTACAGGTTGCGCTGATGTTCCCGAAATTGTGTCAGAAAAGATTATTTGGGTGAATAATGCTGGCGAATGTTATTTGGCCTGCAGAGGTGTCTTCGGAATTCAAAAATCCGATGTAAATTTATATTTATTTAAACGATTTATCGTTAATGCCTTTCATGTTATATAATCAAATCGTGTGAATAAGTGTAATAAAGTTAACAAACCTAAAGTATACAGTAGTTAAAATGTTTATTCTAACAGAAAACATTTATCAATTTAATAACTATTGCATTGTAAAGTACGAAGAATTATTAATCATCATATTTGTTGTTTATGTGCATTATATGTATTGCTTACTTTCTTTTTTTCTGACACGTATCCGGTGTTGGTGTGTCCACCAACTAACTTACGTGAACAAGAAGGCATGCACCGACGCCTGTGGAAATCCTCAATTAGTGTGTGGAAAACAATCAAGCAATTACTTCTCAGTGTATAAAATACACCCGAATGGTAAATGCACACTACAACTAATTATGTGTTGTTGATGTTTTGTATCTGAAACAAGTACGTATTTAACTTTTGATAATTGGCAACGATACAAAAAATATACATGACAAAAACGGTATAATGAAGGTCGATGTTTTTTTTTTATAATAGACATATCAATCTTCGGCGAGTCACTTCAAAATAATGACCATTGCCTAGTGTTCACACCGCCACAAATCTATTCATGGAAGGAATTTAATTCTTTCTACAGGGTGTTGTGCCAAAACAGAATAGGTATGTATTAAGTTTCACAAGAACCAGTCGTCAAACATTAAAGTCGTCCATCTGATGTCAAATTAAGAAATAATTTACCTCATAATGCTATAATATGGGAGTTATAAAATAATGAAAACGTGCTTATAAATACACATTAAAAGCCATATACTTCAACTTAAAATATTTATATATTAACTCAAATATTTAATTGGTTGTACGTGTGTGTGTAGTTATAAGCACGGTATGAAGCAAACATTATTATGCTTGTTCAATTGTTGCAACATTTCGCGATTAAGCACATGCATACTACCATATAGTGTCTTGGAATTTCCGGAACTATTTGTTAAAATTTGTTTTCGACGAATGACTTTTCAGAATAGCCCACGCTTATTTTCTTTATTTTTGTATATACAAACGGCTGTATGTCATGGAGGAATTAATACTATATTTCTTTTCTAAATATTAATAATACAAGTGTATTGCAAACAATATTTGACATTTTTAACTAGATGAAACACGGACTGCAATTTCTCTGATTGCCTATGGCGATTGGCATGGTGCCAATAGCTATTGCTTTAATCAAGGCCTATTACCAGCAACACTTGAGAGTAAACGCAATGCTATCTTCAGCAACGCCGATACCCAAGACCACCGGACAAGCTACACAAGGACATCTTTTGTCATAAAGGCAAACATTCAAGGTAACGAAATTAAATGAACAACGTTACTGTAATAAAACACTATCTCAAATGTGCGGGTTGTGTATTTTTATGTAAATTTGGCATTTTCGAAAATGACGTCAAGAATATAATGCTAATGTAGTTATGTCATTAGTCAAATATGTTATATCTAAGGCATCAATGTATTAGTATAGAAAACATTATTCGAGCTCATGAAAAGATGCAAACAACTGTCTCGCGCAGCAGGTTGAATGAAAATTTGTCAAATAAGCGCAATTGCACTTAACGTTGTTTCATTAAATAAAATAAAAACCAATACGGTTGTATTCATATTTTATTATTGAGTAAATAGGTTCTTGTAACTTTGATTGTTAATGTTAAAAGATTGCGGTAATTATGATATTAAAATTGTTTTCTAATTAAAAAAATAATTCTGAGATGTGATGTTTGTCGTACAGAATAACATTCCTTTCAAATTAGTAAGAATTATTTGCTTTCTAGATAACATATCAACAGGAATCCAAATACAAATGATGTATATAAAATATGTTTAACACACAATAAAAAAAATATATATATATATATATATATATATATATATATATATATATATATATATATATATATTATATAAACATATGAAAGCACGTATATGCAAACATATATATCTTTAAACGCGATGCACGCGAAGTTCATATCGAAATTGCATTCACTAATAAATATACAGGATGTGAAAAGCACTATTTTCAAGGTTTACGTCATGACGCCAACCATGTCAAGTATGCCTACGTGTCATCTGATGGAAGAGTGAATTTCACAGAAACCGGTCAACGACGCTCTCTTTGCGAAGGTAACTGTGTTGGTAATTTTGATACATACAACGTGATATAAAATTACTTTTTTGTCTTTATTCTGAACAAAATTTGTTTATTAGTAAAAAAACTAGCAACAAGTATTTCTCTCCTGATCAAATTTCCTGGAGTTTCACTATCGTCATACATTTAACCTGTTATTACACATCTTGTATTACACGTTCATATGCTCATTAAAGCCACACACCTTGCCTCTGACTTTGAAATGAAATACGTGTTAATCAATACATATAGATGCAATTTGAAAGTTTGCAAAATTGTCGTTAAATCTATAGCCTAGTTAGCAAGCAATTTATTATTGTTCAAACGCTACCGCTTTTAAAACCGAAAGTAGGATTTCTAGACGTGTACGTCCATTCATTTCGACAAACGCGATTATTTTTAAGTTTTAAAGCGCAAAAAAGTGGGATTTGTACCTTGTAACCATCAGATATATTCTAATTGGCATAGATAAAATTAAATCTTTAGCCTAGTTAGCAAGCAATTTATTATTGTTAAAACGCTACCGCTTTTAAAACCGAAAGTAGGATTTCTAGACGTATATGTCCATTCATTTCGACATACGCGATTATTTTTAAGTTTTAAAGCGCAAAAAAGTGGGATTTGTACCTTGTAACCATCAGATATATTCTGATTGGCATAGATAAAATTAAATCTTTAGCCTAGTTAGCAAGCAATTTATTATTTAATAAACGGTACCGCTTTTAAAACCGAAACTAGGATTTATAGACGTATACGTCCATGCATTTTGACAAACGCGATTATTTTAAAGTTTTAAAGCGCAAAAAAGACGGATTTCTATCTTGTAACCACTATATATATTCTAATTGGCATAGATTAAATTAAATCTATAGCCTTGTTTGCAAGTAATTTATTATTTTTCAAACGGTACCGCTTTTAAAACCGAAAGTAGGATTTCTAGACGTATACGTCCATGCATTTCAACAAACGCGATTATTTTTAAGTTTTAAAGCGCAAAAGACGGATTTATACATTGTAACCACCAGATATATTCTAGTTGGCATACGTAAAATATGTTTCTTATTTATGCTTATATTAACTATGCCAAATAAGGTGTGTTGCTTTAATTTGTAAAGAACATCCGGGTCTAAAAGGTTCAATTATAAAAATCAATATTGATCGCATATTTTAATTTCATCATATATATATATATGCAATATAAACACATGTTAACAATGTATGTGTTAATATTATTCTAATTGTAAGAAAATAACTTTTTGGTTCGGCACAAATCTTGCCTTTTAGGGAAATGACGAAATATTGTTGTTTGCAATTGCATGTTCCAATATGACGTATTTCATACCAAATATTCCTTATTTGTACACCTATGTATATGGTCTAATTCAACTACATAATGCCCTATTCCAATAGAAATATGCTACTATTTACAACAGGTAACAACTGCAGTGACGGCAGTTTACAAACAAAAGTCAAAGATCATCTCTATCTCGAGTTCCCGTTTTTCAGACATGTCGTTAAACAATAGTTAAATAAAAATATCTTCGTTTTGTACAATACAATTAATCTCCTTATTAAAACTTAGCAATTTGGTATATTAATATATATATATATATATATATATATATTTAGACGCGACAGAGACGCAACCAATGAGCAATGGACCTTCCATATCCATAACTAGACAAACGACATCGTCGGAAGAAAGATAAACAGTACCACAATATACAGCAGGTAGAATAACACGTGCTATGTTTGTTTATTTTTCTTTCTTTGCTCATTAAGTGTATGGCGTCCAAATATATAGAACAAAATACAAAGCACCGGTGTGACAGCTGTTAATAATGGCCTAATCCTGAGTGACATTACTTAGGTGTGTCATTATGGACAGATAGGACAAGGGCGCTATTTTTATTACTCATTCGATGTTGATTATATCGAGTTTGTGCATAATGCACATACATCATTGTTCACTTAGAGGGCTTGTACACCCTATATAATTTCTTCTTCCGGAATTGATAACGATGATGTGGAATTCGTATAATATGACGCTAAGTTCTAAAATCAAACAGGAAGGGACTTAACTGATATCTGTACCTTTTTTTTATTTTATCACGCCCCAAAACAAGTAATAGTGTTTCTCTGGTGTTTCACTATCAATGTGTTATTAAATAGTTATTAAATATAATTGTTTTCTTTCTGTTATCGATTTTTAATTTAAATAACAATTATATGAGGTAAAATGGTAATTTATACTTGTATGTTTTGTGATTATTTTTTGGCCTAGTGTGAGGTTTGGGATCTCTTAAACAGGTTTAAACCCCAGCTTTAATGTGATTACATATCTGATATCGCATTGTATTTCATGTGTTATATTATTTAGCATTTGGTCATTTGTATTAAATAAAAGGCCAGCGAAATAAATTTCTCTCCTGATAAAATTGTCTGGAGTTTCACTATTTCCATACATTTAAACTTGTTATTGCACATCTTGTATTACACATTCATTTGCTTATTAAATTTGTCAAGAACATGCGGGCGTTAACAGTTCAATTATGAAAACTCAATATTGATCGCGGATTCTAAGGTAATCTTATATAGAAAATATATTCACATGTTTACAATGTATGTATTAATAGAAATATAATTGTAAGAAAACAACGTTTGGTTAAGGAACAAAGCATGCCGTTTTCGTGAAATGACGAAACATTCTTTATTGCAAGTGCCTTTTATGATAGGACGTATTTTGACACAAATATCGAGGGTGGCAATTATCCCTAATTAGCACACTGATATAAGATGGTTGAATTCAACCGCATAATGCCATATTTGAACGGAAATATGTTACTATTTACAACTGGTATCATTTGTAAAAAAAGCAGTTAACAATAAAGGTCTTCGATAATATTTACTTCGATTTGCCGTTTGCCAACATCTCGTACAATAATAGTTGAATACAAATATATTTTGTTTTGTACAATACTGGTCATCTTTTTACAAAAACTGAGCAAGTAAATACATTTTTAAACATATTAAATTTAGACACGTCGACGACAAACCCAATGAGCCAAAGACCTTCCACATCCATGACCGGACAAATGTCATCTTCGGAAGACACATATACAGAACCGCAATATACAACAGGTAGAATGGCACGTGCTCTGTTGTTTTTTTTTTCTTTTCTGTGTTTTTAAGTCCATGATGTCCTATTAATTAGAAATTAATACAAAGCATCGATGTGACAGCTGTCATAATGGCGTCATCATTAGAGACATTACTTCTCATGTGTGCCATTATGGACATATGGAACACGAGCGCTATTTTACTACACTTTCGATGTGGACTACATCGTGTAGGGACTTAACTGAAACTTATCTGAAACTTGTATCTATTTAATTTCATCATGCCTCATAACGCTTTCATTATGTTGATCTGTGGTAGCATTGTCATTATATAATTAAATAGTAATTACAAACCATTATTTTTCTTCCCTAATTGGAACAACGATATAAGATGGTCGAAATCAACCACATAATGCCATATTTAAGCGGAGATATGTTTCTATTTATCACTGCTAACTTATGCAATAAATGCAATTAACAATAAAGGTGGTAAATAATATGTATCAAGATTTGCCGTTCTTCAAACATGTCGTTATATAATAGTTTAATAAACATATATTTGTTCTGTACAATACTGATAATCATCTTACAAACACGTAGCAATTTGGTACATTTGTTTTTCAAAATATTACATTTAGACGCGTCAGCAACACAACCAATGAGCCAAGGACCTTCCCCATATATAACCAGACAAACGTCATGGTCGGAAATGACATATACAGAACCGCAATATACAGCAGGTAGAATGAAAAGTGCTTTGTGTTTTTTATGTTCTGATTTCTTCGTTTTGTAAGTGTTTGACACTAATTATTTATATATTTATACAAGGCGCAAGTGTGACAGCTGTCCATAATGGCCTCATCCTTAGAGACATTATTTGTCAGGTGTGCCATTATGGACAGATGGAACACGAGCGCTTTTTTAATACACTTTTTATGTGAATTATATCGAGTTGGTGATTTACGCCTATATATATGTTGCTTTTTAATTTGAACAACGATGCTATGAGGTTAATGTTTATTTACATGTGTATGTTGTGTTATTAATGTTGAGCTTAATGAGAGGTTTGAAATCTCTGCAACCGGTTTAAACCCTAAATGCTATGCATTGACCGTTCCCATGTGGAGACCTCACCTTAAATCATGATTTTATGTTAAATGTCGCACTACATGTTTTGGATTGTATTGTATAGGCAATATTGGTCATTTGTCTTCAATAAATCAATAGCGGAAATAATTTTATCTCCCATATTTAATCTTGTTATTACATTTTCATATTCTTATTTTTAAGAACATGTATGTGTATTGAGGTCAATTATATCATAAAGTATTGATCGCGGGTTCTAAGGCAGTTAACTATAAAGATCGAATCTAATCATGATCATCAGTTGCCCTTTTCAAAACATGTCTAATCATGGTAGTGTAATTTACGGTTGTTTATAAAGGATATATCGATTTATTTATAATCGGTAAGAAAAGTCCGTTTTGTAGAGTTTTAATGTTTATTCTGGTACAATATTTGGAAAATGAACAGAAAGGCATCACTACCAGAACTCTTTATCTATATGAAATTGTTGTGTATACAGACGGCCTCTTAAATACAATTCTTCAGGGCCAAACTATCTGTTCCAGATACCACAACCTTAAAGCAAACAACAAGGCAGACAAATGCATCACCCACACTTCTTCAAGATGGGGCCAATCAAATGGTTTCCAAAAGTATTATAGACAATCAGTAATAATAACATTTATATCAATACAATTTTGCTGCATATTTTATAACAAAAAACCTGAGTATAATTTTTTTGAATCTGTGTGTACTCGTTGGTTGTATAAGTATCGATAGCTTGTGTTTAGGTTCCAAATCCTTTTGCAACCGAAGGTATATTTATTCTTTAATTACAGGCACTTCCGCGGTACTATAGGCATTACTGTGCCGATTGGAGTCATTGTTATTCTGACTGTAACCATTGTTCTTATACTGCTCAAGAGAAGGTAACATATTGATGATACCAACTGTGGTAGGCTTTAAAAAAGTTTTGTGTATTTTTGCCTATATATCATCCATGGATATACACTTCAAAATATTCATGAAACTAAGTAACTTTGTATTCCAGTTATCATATGAATTCTACATATAATCACCATTTACCATTGTTTGGGGTTTCTTTATAAACTATTCAGGGGATTGCTTCCGTGCATTAAACGCAGAAGTGCCGACAAATCCTCTGATAAACTTGCAGGTAAAGCATCCAATCAAGATTCAAGTGATGACAATGGTGAGGTTCACAACTACTTTGTACAAGAGAAATGTGTACAGGGAAACACCGAAACATTCGATCATTCGGGACATTATAATTACATTGAAATTACGTTGAAAATGGATGGTGAAACTTAATTAGTTCTATTCATTATTCTGATTTCAGCAATATATTTGAAAAAACCTCACCATGCAAGTCAATACAAACACATTACGTGTGTTTATTTAAAAACAAATACTAAACATGTTTCGGCCATAGTCTTCATCAGTAGTATCAATGTAAACAAAAACACAGTCCAACAATACTGCCTTAAATAGTACTTTAAAAAGTATTACAAAATAAGTTGATCTTATGCCTCGTTCGAACAAACTGCGTATACAAAGTTAATGCCCTACATGTATGTATGGCTCGAACAATTGTAGTGATTTTTAACCTACCGCCGTTTTTACTTACGTTCATTTTTCTTTGGGTAAATTGTTCCTTTTAGTTAATATATTAAAAGCGTCCACTGATTTCCGGTAAGCATTGCCGAGATTGTATTCATTGTTGAAAATATGCCTAGAAATGTATCGTTGTGTGTTGTTTTTATATCCATTTGTTTAATGAATGTTTATTGCGTTGATAAAGACCAGAACCTCATTATTATGCTATATAATTAAGTCAAACCACTATTTCGAAGATCTCAACTATATCACTATGGAAATGTCCGAGTAACGCCGCATGAAAAGACAGTATAAAAGCGCGCGTTTTCTCTCTAAACAATCAGTTCTGCTCCCGATTTCGTCGAGTTTACATCTCGAAATTGGTAATTAAATTATATTATTAACATAAATTAGGGACTTTGGGCACATAGTGACTGGCTATCCTCTTCAAACGTTCTGAGAGCCTTGAAGCTGGATTCCTACCCCTCAGCATCCCGGGTCGCTAATAGTTGATATATAAGTCACATACCTTCACACAAACACTAAAAGGCTCCATACCTAGGGTATCGAGTCACACAGACTCGGAGTCATTACGAAGTGTTCCGAGACAAAGGTCTCCATACATAGTCTCGAGGCATAGGTCTCCATACATAGCTCCGAGACATAGGTCTCCATACATAGCTCCGAGACATAGGTCTCCATACATAGCTCCGAGACATAGGTCTCAATACATAGTTCCGAGACATAGGTCCCCATACATAGTCCCGAGACAAAGGTCTTCATACATAGTCCCGAGACATAGGTCTCCATACATAGTTTCAAGGACATAGGTCTCCAAACATACAGTAGTCCCGAGACATAGGTCTCCATACATAGACCCGAGATCTTAGGCATACATAGTGAGTGTTCGAGGTCATATGATTAGAGCATTTGATTATACTTGATTCACGGTTTCAAACCAATTATTGTATTAATAGACAATCATAAAGCAAGATAGCTTAAGGAAAATTATATACTATTGTATTGTGCTTTGAGTTATTGTCTGAGCCATACTATAAAGACCGACGCTCGGTCGAAGAAACGTTACACAATTACCAAAAAAAGTGTTGTCCCTATATAGACGACTAGTCAAATATTTAAGGACATGAACGTATCAATGTAAGATAAACCGCTCTACTTATTTTGATATCGCGCACGCTTAAGGAGTTTTGGTCCAGATTAATATATTTAGGATACTTCAACCATATCGACAGGCATATGCTATTATGCGGATATTGTGATGTTTAACTTCTTGCTGTCAGGTACATTCCGGATTTTTTTAGTACACGCAGATTTATTTTGAAACGAAGGGAATTCATATCAAACGATGTTGTATAATTATTATTTCCATCTTTGACGCTGTATTTATTGCCACAAAATACACAGTAACATAAACCACACTCGGGTGTCCGTTATGCAGATGTAAATGTATGTGTTTTTTAGTTTGAATTGTTTAGAAATGATTTCTTTTGTGTGATATGTTATAAAACCGTAAAAAATATAATATGTATTCGGCATATTCAAACAAGTTATGTCCCGACATTTTACGATTAAGTTGGGGCACTTTGTACAATCGAATTTGTGGATAGTGCTACATTTTTAATTTTCATTCCGAAAATAGTGCGTTAACATTAATGTTTAGTCTTGATTTTTGATAACATAATAAGAGTAACATTCACAAGTTTGGCTTAATTCTATAATTAAGAACTTTTTTGAATATCAATTTCGTTGCTGAAATAAGAAGATTTTGATCGGTTTTATCGGTCGAGTTGAATTTGTAAAATCACAAACTCTTAACATTGAATTAATTTTATATGCAATGTTTATTTTTCTTTCAAAATAAATCAGTAAACTGAAGCTTAAAAGCTACTGATATGTTTCCAGTTTCAACGTATATTCGTGATTATGTTCAATTTTGACTCAAGTAAAAATTAAGAAGTTTAATGCAAAAGTGCATGTTACGTACATAGAAAAAAATAACAAAACAAGACCGGTAACCCTTTGTGTGTTTTTTTTCATAAAATATATTTATGTTATATTTGATTACACATTTTAATAAATATCTATCATTGGGAAAAAATCACCTAAACTGCCGGCACACCCCTTAAACTGTATCTGGGAAAAACCTTCTATATTAAAAATTAAAAATTAAATGGACGTTAATAAATACGAACTTTATCATCCACTAAATAAACATTTCTTACAATAAAATATATATTCGTGAAAATATAATAACTTTTAAGCCGTCGATGTGCTCCTTTATGCCTAACTGCTTTTTTGAAGCTTATATGCGACGATTAATGCAGCCATCATACGTGTATAATACAAATAGTTTTATTTCATTACTAATTCAATACTCTGAAGACCAGATCATTTACAGAACTGCCCTCTCGGAGCATTCGTTCCATCACCTCTCTCATTATCTCTTCAATGCGTCTCTTTATCGCCTTTATAATGAAATCCGAGTCCTTCAAACTGTTCACATTTGAACATTGCATCCCTCTGATGCACATCTCAAGCTGAAGCATCTCAATCTCCATGTTTTTCTTGCTGAACCATAGCATCGGCTCTGGGGACCCGACGATGGCTTTTCGTATATTCTCCAATCTAAGTATTACCCGGGGTCCTTCCTCCATCATGTGCGTGATATCTTCTACCCATTTACTCTGCAGCGCATCCTCCAAACCACACGCTGCCATTAAATTTCTCTCCGGAATCATGTAATATGTCAATCCCTCATGAAGCCAATGAAATAATCTGCGTGCATGAAAATGTGTCTGTGGGGTGTTTTCGACTTGCCATAATATAATATTTTTCAACACGTACGATGTTATTTCTTTATTATTTGGTTTAATTATTTCTTTAAGGATCATTTTAAGCATAAAATACACTTTCACTTGTGTGTCATTAAGGTTATTGACAAGTTCTGCCTCACCGGTGTTGAAACAAATCCTCCATTCCATGTGGTTGTATTCGCTTTCATTACATCCCACCGGGGTTACATAGGCTCCTAATAATACGACTTTCTGAACTATGAATGGTTGTGGCCAATGATGAGTTCTGGCTGCCCATCTGTGTATAATACTTGGGCATTGGCAGCGTAGTGCGACTACTTTGTCCCTATGATATAGTCCTTCACAGGTATCAGGAATTAACGGTCCTGAGCGTTCATGTTGCACTACACCGAGTTTAAATGTAATCATAAGTGACGAAAATTCATTTACACATAAATCACTACTTAATAGAATGTCTCCATTTCCATTATCACAAAGAGAATCGTGCATTGCCTTCAAACACTTATGCCTTTGTCTCACTTGTAACAGTCTGCAGTGTCCAGGATATACTCGTGTATCCATCCTAAAAAGATCAATGTCACCTTTTATGCTGTCAAGATTGATGCCAGTTTCCACACAGAGGACACCGTTCACCACCATTAAAATATCAATATCATTTTCAAAAAAGCCTGTAAGCCCCTCTGCCTTGCTTCCAGCTGTAATGAGAATTACTTCACTTGGTTTTGCAGTGCAGAGCCGATCAAACTCCCTGTACTTCTCAACGCGCCTCCTCCTGATCTCTTCGCCGTATCCCAATTTTGTCATTATAGTAGAGATATCAAAGGACAGACTTTCAACGTGATTCTGGAAATTGAATAACACGAGATTAAAGTAAAAAAGAAGCGCACTTTTATTTTAATTAATCGTTAAGAGCTTAAAAAGGTCAAATTTCTTAATGTGATTTGAAGTACATTTGTGTTATGTCTATTTATAAACGGCGTCTGATACCTTTTTATAAACGCTTTAACTGTGTGCGGATTTTTAAAAAATAAAACCATAAATATTGCGAGTACAAGTATGTGCATTTTTTTGTATTATGTGTAGATTAGCTTGTGAAGTGAAACACATCTGTTCACATTAAGTACCATAAGTAGTGTCGATTGACAAACATAAACATTATTGTTTTAAGGCTACTTGTGATACATGCATTGATATTTTATGCAATAACCGTTATATGTTTTTGTAGTTAAACTGCAATCGGTTTAACTATTTTAATTTAAACCTCAGCTTTTAACATTATGTTCCGCTCGTACACGGAGCCATATGAGATATATGTTAATATATTAAAGAGAATTTTCTCGTTGTAATGAACAAAATTGTGTATATTTAATATTAAGTGACGTAATTTAAAAGAGCGCGTCTTTGTAAGGTGCTGAAACGTAAGTGGAGAGTCGACTTAAACGAGGTTCTTTATTAAAAGCTTTAAAACAGATTTGTATCGAATTATATTCAAGTAAATGTTCTTGTTAAATGTATATGTTATTAAGTGATTCAGTATTCACTTTTGCAATTTAATTAAAAAGTCGCTAAACGACCCTGCCCAGGTAATGAAATGACATTTGGAATAGAAAGCAGCAATTTTCTTTCGCTGACATTGCAAGTTTGAAAAATAATTCTACAGAATTATAAAAAGTATTTTCTACGATTTCACTTTAGAGATCTTCAATTACAGAAAAGGGAAAATGTTCATTATCGATGTTTCCATAATATACGGATATTATATACTAATTTAAGTAAATATTAAAACACACTTTACTACAAAAATGTAATTATTTCGGTAAGTCTGATTAAGAACAAATATATTAACGGACTTTCCATTAAATCTACGTGCATAATTTTTGCCACATACAAACTTTTAACGTGTCGAAATACCATGAACTAGAGCAATTAAAATATACTTTGAGCAGATATAAACATGCTGACAATCAAAGCTTTGTGTTTTTGTATCTTTATGTGAAATAAGCAAAATATAACCGGGAATTTTAGGAATTGATGCGAGCCCCTTACATGCCTTCATACATGCATGTAAATCACGACTTTACACTTGTAACACTTTATGAGATATTTATAAGTAAAGTCAAGCTTTAAACGTTTTTGCAAACAATAAAGTTTAAATGTGTACTTTTATATGATGTTGTTTATGATACAAATTAATGTTTGTTTTTTAAACTTAATTTTATGAACGGAAATATCTGCAATTTGCGTACAAAACCAAAAACTTTCAGACTGCATTAGTTGCATACCACAGATATCAGTTCTTAAATATCACCGAATAAAATAATATAAATATACATACACATTTCCAAAATCTTTTAGTTAATTATTTTTCTGACACATGTTGTCGAATGTGAGTGTGATTTGTGTATTGTTTGCTACAATTTTCTTTTACATGTTGGGTTAATAATGTCTTAGGGCACTGATTTATTTATAAAAATGCATTAAATCAATCAAAAAATGCAGTTAAGATTTAATATATAACATTTTGTCATTTCAAACAAACAAACAACTTGTTCAAATATGTTGCGAGAATATGCTTTGATCACTCAGATAATAAGTACTTGATAACTAGAAGATACAAGCTTATGATGTGACCGGGGTAATGCATTCGAAATTTTAAAGATAATCCGCAATATTGTATTTCAAGTTACGCATCAAATATCAAAATTAAGTAAGACCAAAAGTCGGGACCGACCAAATTAGGAACGGTGATATACTGTGTGTAATTACATCGATAATGTAAACATTTCACCCATGGTATGCTCACGTCATAACCAATGAATTTATTTTTACGATCATTATAGGTTATTTCCACTAAAAAGACAAGCAAGTTGTTAGGAATTCCGTAAATAAAAGTGTGAGCAACATTTCTGTATTCAACTGCTGATAAAATGGACACATGTGGTAAATATTCGAGATGCTCCGAGCAGCATTTGGGAAACACGTTATATTGTTAGCCAAAATGTTTTGTGTCCTTTGTAATTTATACCGATTTAATAAAAATAGTTTTTTTTTAGAATAAAATATACCAGTTCAAATTGTAAGGAGGCAATTAATAAATGAAATGTTACAATACTGTGGTGTCCGGCGTGGTAAATCTCACTCGTTGACTGATCATTCATGCCGTTCTTGCTTTTGACATAAAACAGCACGCAATCAACTCGTGCGATACAACACACAGGAGAACCACAGTCATGTTATATGTTCTATATTGGGAAAGTTTAAACATTCATTCTACAAATTTAACTTGAATGAACGATAAAAAATTTAAAGTGTCTTTAAAACAAATCATACAACTGTCTTGTTTGCCGCACAAAATTGCGGCGATATGCGGCGCTAAAGTATGTGCCTTAAGTTTACCTTGAAAGCTCACCACCACTTTCATTAAAAACAAATATTGCCTGTTAACTTGCCTTAGAGGGACGAATGAACGAGCTACTCTGTGTGATATTGCTTTCAGACTTTGACACTGTACGCCCGATACCTCCCTCAGCCATTTTCTGAAAGTAAATAGGATTTTGATTGCCGAAGATACGTTTATATATGAACAGTGGAAGGTATAATATACGTTTATATTTCATTTCAAGTGAATACTCTTTTTGTACCAGAGTCTTAGTTGGATAAAGCTCAAATAAAATGTCAAGAGTCAAGACATCAAAGTCATGATAGTATGGACTAATCTGTCAAAGGAGAAGAAAATGACACAGATAGCAAATCTCCTTCGAATCAATAAAAAAAATTGCCAAGCACAAGCACAGTTTAAGATTGAAGGGATTGTAGTTTCTACATATGGAAGGGAATATCCGCCAGTCCATTCATGTTGCCAAATGACAATTACATATTGCTTAATGATAACTGCATACTGCTAAATTACAATTGCATTTTGCTTTATTTTATATGTTACAAAATAACTGCGTCTTCTTTGCGTCTTTATGCTTGTTTCTATCAGTTAGTGAAATATTGCTTGCATTCTTCTTTTTAATGTTTACTCGATGTATGTTTATCATGTATTCTCTCGAGTAAATGACAAATCAATTATTTCTGTTAAATTGTTCATGTGGCTATCTTCTTGTTGCTGAAATATTATCATTTCAATACTAAGTATTGCTAGAAAATGGCCTTTTTTGTACGTTCTACTAAGCGAAATGAATAAGCACAAGGCAGCAGCTCACATGAAGTAAGCCGAATGCCGAATGCATTAAGACGAATGCATTAGCAATACTGAATTCATACACGACGGAGAACCAGAGTTGTCGGTCGTTTACGGTAGTTTTCGTAAAAGTTTAATATTTAGAAAGGTGTTGTATTATATATCTACCAGATGAATTACTCTACCGCGTCGTTTCGAACGTATTTTCCACTGTTCTTATTCAGGTAAAGGTTACTTGTTTAGTGTACTTGTTTATTAGGTAAATTGCATACGATTGTAATCCCAATTTCGAACGTTGAATTGTCATTTGGTTTGTGATTAAGGTCTATTTGAAGTTAATGAACGTAATCTTGTTTTCATTTACACGTCAAACGTCCAATACGACCATAGTATCATTGTATCGAAGGTGGGTTAAATGATGGTGGGTTTAATGATTAAAACGTCTAACTATTGTCTTGTTTGAATTTACCTATTAATTTCATACTGTTTTCATCGCATATCTTCGTAACACTGTCTTTACTTAATAAAATCGTACCTAGGTTGGTAAAATTGTATCTTATTCAAATTATTGATTTTAATAGTTTTTTACTAGTTTATCCCCAATACGGCATGGATATCCATTTATAGAGCTAATTAAAATGGAAAGCAATGTAAGCAAATAAGTATGCACAGTTACCTCATTAACGAACAAAAATAATTATATTTTCTGGAATTTAATGGTTTCTCTTTTTCATTTACAATGTTAAGCCTATATTACTGATACCGTTTTATACTATAATCAATATATGTTGACCAGCTTACACCTATTTCTGTATATTGGGTACGAGAGGACTATGGATAGGTACCAGTTGACCATAAAACATGTATAAGTTGACCAAGATGGGTTTGAGTTGATCACAGTATGTATTGAACAGTTACCTAACAGGTGTCTTCAAACAGACACATTTAATGAAGATTTTTCTTATATAGACTTAAATGGTAGATCGATCTTGTTTTTCTTTGCATCTATAATGTGTAGCTCAATGACCCAGTTAATGTTTACGGTTTGTAACTCAGGGGTCCTGCGTTCGATTCTCACGTGCGGTTCTGATTTGTTTCATGGGAGTTTCCTCTGGCGAGACTGCAGAGCCCTAGCCTAGTACTGGTGAAAACCAGGAAGCATAATTAAGTGAATCTTTGCCTTAATGTAAGTTAAATACACGGGCAAAAACACCATACAAACAAACACATCAAGATGTTAGTACATGTAGGATAATGGGGGGGTGAAGATTTCCCATCAAGATGGTTCTTAGATGAGCAAAGCAGATAAGATCATATTTCTGTGAAACATGTATAGAAACTTAGATCAGCAAGCGTAATATCTGACTACGTAACAGTTATTATCTCTCGAATCTATGATTATACTACATAATGGTGACTTGTTTTTATAAATAAAAAATAATGTACATGAATACATTTGCAGATATGAGACAACAGCAAAGAGCAGCTGCTCTTTTAAGGCAGGCAGCAGATTTTTTGTTGAATGCAGCACCTGCACCAGTAACCTCTGTCAGTAGCAGTAGTGCTGCAAAGGCAATTTTTGCACCCGACAGTAAAAGAAGGAGGCATGGACATGCAAATACAGGAACTGTGGCAGTGTCAGCACTGGACTATTACACCCAGGTGTAATCAGGTAGGCATCACTCAAGAGGCCTGTGCTAGATATTTTGGAACTACAGTCTATACCACACTAATTCTTTTTTAATGTAAATATTTCTATTGTTTCATAATATTCGTGCATATACATCTTATTTTACTGTGCAAACTTAAAGAAGTCATTTATTATTGAAAACTTCCTAATTATTGTTTACAAGACCTTCTTGTACTTTCAATTTGTTCTTGAAACTCCCTAAATAATTAATGATGAGGATAAATGCTTTTAGCAGCTAACTCTAAAAAGGTTTATGGAATGAGTTCCATAGTTTAGGATATTTCAAACACTTTTGAATTAAAAAAAATAATTCCCAAGTGTACCCGTCCTTGTTCCAATTGGGCAAAGACATCGCTGCAATACAGAAAATCAAATTCCACAACACAGAATTTATTAGTACTGTATACAAATTAACATGTGTATCAATTTGAGTCAGGTTCAAACTGCACAGGTTATACCGGTAACTCTGCTGGTATCAGTTATAGGGTTAAAATGTTTTTTTGCCCTTAAATCCAAGGTAAATAACTGTAATAAGTTATCAGTTATACAAAAGCATATACTTAACGTTTCTTAATAAGGCATAAGCTCTTGCATAAATCATGCTAAATATTACATTATTTCAAGTTTAACAAGACAAATGTGTTGCATTCACTTCCCTACTGTAAATGCAGGTTCCTGGTTACAACTAATGACCACTTGTTGAAGGAGCTAGACGTTACCAGGGAGAGACACTAGCACAAAGGTGAATCAGATTAACTGGAGCTACAAGCAGCTAAAGAAAAACTTTCAGGGACCAGTCTAAATGTTCTGATAATGATAAAAGAGTGTGTTATGTGTTTTATTGCTAAGAATTTGTGCTATTCTATATCCAATATCTAAAGTGGTATTTTATTAAAATTTAGAAAAAAATAAAGCCAATCATAATAAGAAATTTTCTGCTAGTTGGAACATATTGAACTGTTTATTCAATCAAGCAGCAATTTGTTGTTTGCCATTTGAGCATTTGGCATGCTTAAGCTCAACATAATATTAGAGAAATGAATTTAATTCACATTATTTTACTTATCTTGCAATGATTTTACAAGCATCTTTTTCACACATCTTGTGGATTGGTAAGCAGATATGTTCTTGCTAGATTTCAATAGTGTAGTTTTTTAGTAAAATTTCTTGCCTTTCTATTTTGTTGTGCTGACATTTAGACATTAGTTATAATTTGTTTGCAGTGAACAGCCTAGGTTAAGAAGACCTGGTACATGTATTCAATCAAATTGAGCCGCGTTCTGGGGAAATTGACTTTATGCATGTGTGTGAAGTGTCGTCCCAGATTATTTTATGTGGTCCTCACATGCTTATCTGGGACAACACTTTCGGCCTAGACTGGTTTTTCTTTTTCAAAATCTCATAAAACCAGAAAGAGTCTTCCCTGATTAGCCTGTGCGGACCGTACAAGTTAATCTGCGACAACACTTAGGAACATGCATTAAACCCCATTTTCCCAGAGCAAGGGGCAAATGTATTTATTTCCTTTCAATATTCACATGCCCTTTATTTTAAGATCATTCAAATTCTTAACGCCTATTTATTATAAGCTGAATATTCAGTCATAACCGAAAAGTGTCATAAGATCTTTGTTGAGACAGGACTCTGAATTATAGCATTTTATTAGGTTATGTGCTTTTCCACACTTATTCTATGTCTTTTATAAGTAAAAGGTGAACACTAGCAACACTATAATTTGCTATCAAAAATGTTTTCCATATATATTACTTCTTTTACATGAAAGAAGTTAACATGTTAAAAAAAAAGTTTGGCAAACAAAATGACGGGTATTAATTTATTAATGGTTTTTTGCATTTATTTTGAACAAATTATAAAACCATGATAAAAGTATATGTTGCGCATCCAGGCATTTACATATAACCAGACAGTAGTGCAATCTCACATGTATATGTAGGTTTTTAACTTATATTGCACCAGTGTATAGATTGTTTTGCAAACAATTGTATGATCATGTAAAAGTTGCATATGTCTAGTCATAAGCAGTATGTGTGGGATACACTAGCTAAAGGACCAGAGTGTAAATTTTGTTTTCAGATGATGTTTATGTAATGTGTGTTTCATCCTAATATGTATTTAGCCAGTATGCCATGTAATACATATATTCACTAATAAAATTGTAAAAAATGTTATTCAGTATTTAAATTATGTTGACACGATATTTTATCATGGATGGTTTATCCACAGTCATTACAAGACACACAGCAACAACATAATTGAGCCATGGTCTGGGAAAATGGGTCTTAAGCATGTGTGTCAAATGTTAATCAGGGCAAATCAGCGATGAAATTTAGCCTTAATGGAATTTTTCGATAAAAAAGTCTGTGGCAGAAAGTGCTGTCCCTGATAAGCCTGTGCTGGCGGTACAGGCTAATCTGAGAAAACATTTTGAGCACATGCATTGAGTCCAATTTTCCCAGAGCCAGACTCAAATGTTAAAGCAAAGCACTATTAAGAAATATATCAAACGAAGGGCAGCAATAATGGTTTGCAATTTATTGAAAATCTCCTAATTGTTCAAGTTAAAAAAGGTTTTTCATTATTTACAACAAGATGCAATCATCTTTTCAAAACAACAACACAATTGGCATTTCATGTAAACTTTAAAATGCTATACACACTTTATGATAAATTAAACTGGTATTTATTATAAACGATACAATACTAAAGAAGCACATACAGTTCTCACTAGTCTATTCATAGCATTCATATTGAATTCAACAACAACTACCATAAACAACATTCCCATTTGCATCTTTTAAAAGGTACAAGTATTTTAAATGCTATTTCAAAACACAAGCTATCATGGAAACAAAATGTTGACTTTAGAAGAGGCACTGTCATATAAAGCTCTTTCTTAAAATGCACGTTTTTAGTCATCAAGATAGAAAATTACAGTATCACTTCAACTCCTTCAAAATATATTGGTACATACAAAATAAACACAAACTCATACTGATGTAACAACCGATGACACGCAATTTAATGTCTGGTTATCTGCTGAAACACCCTTTATACAGTGTGAAAATTACATAAATATATTATTTTATCTAAGACATTTCAGGCTGAACAAAAGCTTTTTATAACAAAAAACATAATTCACCAGGTAAAAACCAACAATTTTATTTTAAGATATACCTAAGAAAAGGTTGTGTTTTTTTTTACAAAATCATTACCTCAAGTGTAAAAATCTTAATGTATAACAAAAATTCATTTTAAAATCATTTTTCAAATTTCTTGAATCATTAACAATAGTTTTCTAAAAAACGTTCATTATGTATTTACATGATTTTTAGTATATACATTTTGGAAATAATAATAGTAAATAATGATGTTATTTATCATGTCCTTTGCTTGTTCTAATCGAGCAATAATTCAAAAGCAGACGAGAACTCTTTTCCACCAAACCCGTGATTAGTCATGATGCGGTAAATCTGATGAGAAAGAGACCCATATGGTGTCGGTCACTTCACTGCCGTCACTGCGTTTTGAGCAAGACCCAGGTCCTACAATGTTGAACATTAATGTTTACGAGCCTTGTCGTGCGAATGGATCTAAGAATCTAACTTCAACAGATGCGACCAGAAAAACTGCAGACCAGCCTGTGCATCTGCCTACCTGTCTGCCATAAAGTCACGTAAGGCTTCGTGGTCTCATAAGGGGCACCGCGCTGATATGTCCTTAGACCCATTTTTGCATGAGCTTCTCAAGTAAATTTCTCCTTTAGACATTTTTATGATCAAAATCTCAAAGATTACAAGCTGGTATATATTGTTTATAACTTGTTTGAAATGTGGTAAAATATACTATAAAAGGGAAAATAAACAAAAAAAATCAAAATTTGATGCACTAATAATAAAGGTAATTGTTCGTAATATTTTAGTGCTAGTCTATAGATGCATTTAACATTATTGTTTTCACAAAAATAGCTGGATTCGGATGTTCTGATATTGCAGTGGTATATTGAATGCTTACTTAGGTGATCCTCACTCAATGCCGCATTGTCATGACAAAACCTTATAAACTTTAAAAAACAAACACACATACAAGATATGCACTCACCATGGTCATAAAGGGTGTCCTGAATCCACCATTGGAGTGATTGCTGGATGGAGCCCCCTAAACGACACCTGGGCCTTGGTTTAACAGTTTAGAAGATAGCATCGCCCTGAACGCATGTTTAGAACCTTGGCAAGCAACATTGGACACAGCCGGACCTGGAATCACACAGCAGACATATGGGTTTTTGATGGCATTCACACTTAAGCAAGAACATGACTAATTTACTCATCTCTTCAAAGTCTTTTATTCATCTTAAAGGGACAAAGAAACAATACTTGACTGATTAACTCACTTTATGCACTGGTCCGCATTTAAACATGTTGAATAGTACCTCTTTTTTATGCCCCAGGATCGAATAATCGGGGTTATATTGTTTTTGGCCTGTCTGTCTGTCTGTTTGTCTGTCTGTCTGTCTGTCTGTCTGTTTGTCTGTCTGTCTGTATGTCTGTCATTGTGTGTGTCTGTTCAAAAACTTAACCCTGGTCATAACTTTTGCAATATTGAAGATAGCAACTTGATATTTGGCATGCATGTGTATCTCATGGAGCTGCACATTTTGAGTGGTGAAAGGTCATGGTTATCCTTCAAGGTCCAATGTCAAATATATGGCTTCAAAGCAGCGCAATACGGGGCATTGTGTTTCACACACACAGCTATTGTTTCAGTATAAAATAACAAATAAACTGACTATACTCCACACAATAGGAATTATAAGCTTAAGGTATGCTTCTTGACAGGTTGAATACTTATTTACAATCAGGCATTAGCCATCAATCATTTTATTTCACATAATAAGCCAGCGAATTAATTTATTAATTTTGACATAAGTTATCCAAACTTATACTAATCAATCACTGTTCTGCAACCTGGTTACCTAACCAGTACGACCTTGTTAGGTATCCAGGTGCAGACTATGGTACATAGCTGCCTTTAATACTTGAAAAAGGGGTTGGTAGTAATCAGAGTTAAAAGATGTTGTACTGCTTATCACGGAATTTGAACCAATAAATTTCGTATCCCAAGGAAGAGAGAATTTTCGTGGACCATCGTTCTACCCAAGTACTTGATCTAGTTGTATAGTGATAGGGATCTTCCTCCATCACCAATGAGAGGATCGCAATATAACTGAACTACACGTAAAGATAGAATGTTACTAAAAACATTATACAGCTACGATTCTATACTTGTAATGTGTATAGAGATTTTATGTTATTTTGTCATGATCCCTGAATTGCAAACCACTACAAGGCTAGGAAAGTGTTTCTTGCCCAGGAACATTCCCTAATAACCATAATTATACGCAATACAAAATATGGTAACTCAAAAACATACAATTTATGCAAACAAAGTGAATTGAGAAATAAATTAGCCTCATTCTGAGAAAACACTGCTTAGAGCATGTGTGTTATGTCTTCACAGATTAGCCTGTGCAGTCTGCACAGTTTTTTTAGAATGACATTTTCCGCTTTTATGGTATATTCGTTTAAAGAAAGTATTTTCTTTCTAAAATTCATTAGGTGGAAAGTGTCGTTCCTGATTAGCCTCATTAATCTGGGACAACACTTTACTCATTTGAGCCTGTTTTCCCATAACAATATAAATGTGTGGTCATAACAAAGTGATATATTACTGCATTATCACATTTTGAATATTGCATTGATAGATTTACTTTTTGACTATTAACTGGCAAATATTATTAATTAATATAAATTGGTGTGTACTCAAAAACCAAATTATTAAAGAGAAAAGATAAAGGATATCATTTATTAAATAGTATGTGTCCGATTGTGAAATAAATTCTCCAAATGTATACTATCACTCTCTAGTCTGCCACCTGGATACCTAACCAGTAGGCATACTTGTGTCTGATGTTGATGATGCATTGTTGTTCATTGATGTTACGCTTCACCACCAATCTAAAAGTCTAAGAATCGAATCCCGGGCAGGGCAGTGGGTTTGTCAGAGACAATTTCAATGTTTCCAACCCAACTAGGGGTGAACTTGTATGAAACCCAGAGGGTAGCCCAAGTATCTGTGCTTTGCATAGAGCACGATAAAGAAACAGGAAAGTCCATAGATATTTCATAGAAAGAACTAGGGTATCGCACCCTGATATCCATTTGTGACTCTAATCTATATATGCCATTTTATGTAGATCTGAATATATATCTCTGTGCTACACACCAGTAGCTGTCTGTAATAATTGGAAAAGCTGTTACTGTTAGCAGCAATAAGAGATAAAGCTGCCCCAGCTCTTCACGGGACTCGAACCAATAACTTTCGTACCCCGAGGCTACATCCCTGGAACAGAACAGAATATTTAATGCATACATTTACAAATTAACACGTTTTGAAATGATTATTACACTTCAAAATAAAAATGTATTACGTGTCTGTTTATGAACAATTAGAAATACATTCTTTATTTAAATAGGTTTGTTAACAGTATAATATACAGGTTTAACATTTTTAAATCAAACAAATATCATAATGCAAATTGTTCACAAACAAGCTTTAAACGATTTGATTAAAGGGTATACAAACAAGGTTTTGATTTTCAATGCATTGCTTAATAGTTATAACCCTAGTTATGTATTTAGAACACCGTGCGTTGTGCAAATTAATAGTAATAGAATTGAATTTAAAATTAGACTTATTGACTAATATTTTCAACAAGAGCATGATGTTAAAATAAATGACATAAGTAACAAGTAAATGTCTCTGTGCCACTGATGTGAGAAAGACATATATTCACCGTATATTTGATATTAACCTACATGCGTATACAGTGCACGTGCTTCTAGTTTCAAGTAAAAAAGCATTAACTTTTAATGTAAAATTAATGATACAAAAAGAGCCTGTGTTACAAATCATTTTATCTTAAATAATGCTGTTAAGGCATATGACCTCACCCTCTTATTATAACTTTAGTGGGGATAACTGTAAAATTCGTATTTCTCTGAAATGTATTTATTTGCTTAACTATATAACTATTTCAAGTTATACAATCTTATGGTGTGATTCAAAGTAAGAATGTCTTTTTTTTATATTTATCTTGTTCTAAACAAAAATACTGACACGTTGCAATTTTTGTTATCTAAAGCGTTGGACTATTTATATTGTTTCAATCGGATGTTGCAGGAACATCGTCCCGTTTGTATTTACTGTACTCTGTTACTGTGTTATCTGCATACAATTGTTATTTCACTACATGACACAATACAATAAGAAACAGTTTATGCCTC